>NC_057807.1:93092071-93392071 GCF_018294505.1 Triticum aestivum
TTCATCGCGCCGCAGGACCACCCCCGCTCCAACTTCCTCCTCCCTCCGCCGCCCAGGACCCACCCTGCACCGGCAGTCACTTCCTGCCCGACGCCATAGCACCCCATCCTCTCATCCCACCCCCATCGGGCCGCTACAATCCACGCCGGAGAGACCGGATGCACTTCCTTCCCCACGGGCCCAACACACACGGGCGCTCGTCTCCACCCAATCCTGCACCTCTTCCCTCCCCACCTTCTTCCTCAGGCACGACAGCCACCCTGCCGACCCCCAGCCGCGCCAAGCGCCACCCTACTGGCCTCCTCCCCTGCTCCATCGAGCTTCCCCTCCCCTTCCCCCAGCTTCGCCCGTAACCGCCTTCCGTCATATAGTGTCGCTGCCTTCCAGTTTGAGGCGCCGCCGCCCCCCCGCTGCACCCCGCGTCAGATCCGTGAGGACCTGGCAACTCTGCGCCGCCCCCTCCACGGATATGGTGGGATCCACCATCATCTCTTCTCCAGCGCTCGCCATAGGCCACCACCAGTTTCCCCTAGATGCCGATCCATTTCATGGTGGTCGAAGCATTACATGACGCCCCTGTAGGTGGTTGCAGCAGTCCGCTTGGGTTCGTTGGAATCCATGGCGGAGGATGCCAACCAACACGACCACGAGCCCCCAATCCACCTCCCCAACATTTTGTCCGCTGACTGACGGCATCTTGTGCGGCGGCGGCCTCATCCTCCCGTACTAACTCCATCGTCTGGGCGTGCCTCCATCCGTTGTGGGCGCCTTCTTCGCCTCCCCAATTTGCCTTCGTTTTGCTGTGGCTTGGCCCCGGCGTCAGCAGCACATCACCGGGATGGTGGAGGATGGTGGAGGCACCGCACTGGACTGGGTGCTCCTATTGATGTTCATGGTTTTTACAATCAACGCAAACACAAGAGAGATGAGGTTTGCTGTCTGAAGTACGCTCATTTGATTTTGGGAGGAAAAAGTTACAGCGCACTGCAGTTTGCTATTCCCTGTCTCACGGTTCAGCTTGCTATCTTTTTGCAGGAGAAGAAAAAAGCGTCAAAGAAAGCCGGCGATGAGAGCCCAACGGGCAGTATGATGCAGTTCTGTCCACCTACGCGTGCAGCCCAGAAAAAAAATGAGCAAAACTGCAAACATCGAGAGGCGGAATACGACGTGCTCGGGATCGGCATCTGCTAGGCCGGTGCAGTGCAGCAGGCGCATGCTTGCAGACCGCCAAGACTGCCAAGACTCTATTTGTTTGTGTATGTGAAAAATGCATGCAGAGACTAATTGTTTGTGTATGTGAAAAATGCATGGAGAGACTAATTGTTTGTGTATGTGAAAAAATGCACCCAGCTGCACCCTCATGCTGTGTTGTTTTTTAATGACATAGAACATCAAAAAAACTGAACTCTGTATGTTCCCAATGCAGTTCGGCGGGCATGCTCTGCGCAGTGCATTTGACTCTTCATTTTTGCTGCGGTGCAGCTGGGTGCGATTTGGTGTGCAGTCCACCCGTGAGGGTGCTTGCAGTACTGTGGCGTGATGCTCACGGTCTTGAATAAATTTGTTTATATGAAATGCAATTTGTTTTGTGTGTCTTAAAATTCAGTCGACTACATTAACGCTTGCACTGAGTTTAGTCTCCTTGTATGTCGTTCACTTTTGAGAGTGATGCTGTTCACTTGCGCCTAGCATGAAAAATGTGAAAAATTTAGCGAATCAACAAAAAAGTAATGTGGTTCACTTCGATATATGATGTGGTTCACTTGCCCAAGTCTCAGCGGTCCACTCTCGTTTATAAAAAAATTTGAAAAAAAGACAACAAAAACTCGTATGGGAAAATTTACGTACCACAAAAAAAAATCATGAAGTGCACTTGTCGGTCTGATGAAGTGTGGTTTTAGTCTAAATAAGTGCGGTTTGCTACATCGTTTGGGAAAATTTAGGTCCCACAAAAAAGGAATCATGCAGTGCACTTATCCGTCTGATGAACTGCAGATTTTGGTCTAAAGAAATGCGGTTAGCTACCTCGTTTGGGAAATTTACGTCCCATAAAAAATAAATCATGCAGCGCACTTGTCTTATGAAGTGCGGGTTTTGGTCTAAAGAAGTGCGGTTTGGTACCTCGTTTGGGAAAATTTACGTCCCACAAAAAAGAAACCATGCAGTGCACTTGTCGGTCTGATGAAGTGCGGGTTTTGGTCTGAAAGCAATGCGGTTTTCTTTCCTCGTCCGAGAAAAAATACGTCTAAACAAAAAGAAACCATGCAGTGCACTTGCCCATCTGCTGCAGTGCGGTATTTTGTCTGAAGCAATGCGTTCTTCTGTCCGATGCAGTAAATACGACGATTTTGGTCTCGCGAAGAACAGAGTGTCCGCTTTTCGGTAAAATCGAAACTGCTCTTAAACCGTAAAGAATTAGAGAGAATGATCTACATGAGAAAGTTGCCTCTCGTCGATATCTTTACAATGGCGTATGATTTGAATTATTCCGACCAGCCGTTCGTAAAAATTTTGCGAAAAAACAGCCGCTGCCTCTCGAAGTCAGCCGTACGATTTTCAAAATTAACTAAAAATTATAAGGAATCTCAAAACCATTTCAACATATAAAAGTTGCGCCTTGTCCGTAGCTTTCCAACGGCGTATCATATGTCTCGTTTCGACAAACAGTTAGGAAACTGGAGCAAAAACAGTACCGAAAATTTCAAAAAATTTGAAAAAACAGAGTTCCGCAATTTAGTAAATTTGAAACTACTCTCAAACCGTAATGAACTAGAGAAAGATTTATATATGAAAATGATGCGCCTCGACGATATCTATCCAATGACATATCATTTGCTTCGTCCCGACAAGCGGTTTAGAAAAAAACGCGAAAAACGCTCGCTGCCACTCATCATCCACCGCACTATTTTCAAAACTTCTCTTAAACCGTGTGGAATCTCGAAAAGTGTTCGACATGTCGAACTTGCGCCTAATCCATAGCTTTTCAATGGTATATTACACGCCTCATTTCGATAAATGGTTAAAAAATTAGAGTGAAAACAGTACTGAAAAAATAACGCGTGCAGTTTTTTCCGACGAGAAGTTCGCTAGTCTCTATTACAGTGCTTGTCGTCAAAATGATGCAGTGCGCTTCTGTTGAGCGTGCAGTGCTGAAGTGGTGTGTAGAATAGTTATTCTGCTAATATTAGCAGAATAGACCGTCTGTATATATATATATATATATATATGAGTTTATGTCCTCTATAGCATTCACTTATTGCTAATTCTTCAAGTTGATTTTTCTGCTAAGTGAATGTGATCGGACCCTTCCCCCTCTATGCTAAACTCAACCCAGTCTGTTCACTAATTCTTCATGTGCATTCTATTTGAAACTCATTCAAAATCTTCACTCTGTCCTTGACAGCTGAAGAAATTGCGAACAGAACTTTTAACTTATCTAAATTCTTGGCTTTGCCGCTCAAACCGTTCCGCATCCCACGATAATACTTATCTATTCGCCCATGATCTTACACGATCGCCACCTCTCAGTACATGGGTGACACATGTCAAGCGAATGAGAAGGGCCAGGGGCAAGTTCGTCCGATTTCCTCGGGCGTACAATTTTTTCACTTCCACTATAAATACCCCCGCCTCCTCCTCACTTCGTTTTAACTCCACTCGTTCTCACTCCCGCTCGAGTTTCTCAAACCCTAGCGCCGCCGCTACTTCATCGCCGCCGGTGAGGAAGAGCTTCACTGCCTCGACCTTGTCGCCGTCGTACTCGCGCCGGTTGCATATTTCTTCACTCTGCCGCCGCCGTACCTGTCTTCCTCTGCCGAGTTAGGGCGTGGAAGATCTAAACTCACGAACTTCACATCTACACTTCCCAGTTTGTCGTGTTCTTCATCAAGGGTAACTAAAAGTTACTTTTACTGCCCTCTTTGATTCAAATGTTTTCTTGAAAATCTTCAAAGGTGTTTATTCTTCAAATCTTCACACACTGAACACCTCACATGTCATCTGCTCTTGATTCATTTCTCTAAGCAATGATTTTCTTCAAGATTCCTCAATTGTGTGGATTTTTAATCTATACAACTCTGGAACCTAAGACAAAGAACGCTTAGTGAAATTCTTCAAGACTCATCTGGTCAAATTCCTCAAACCTATTATTTTTGGAAAACCTTCTGAGAACGCATATGACCTGTCCAAATTCCTCGCAACTATACTCTGTTCACAGGTACACATGTCCGCTGCTGAATCACTAGGTTCTCATCAACTTAACTCATTTGCAGCGTTCCTCGAAGAAAAGTTGCACACCTCTTCAGAAACTTCAGTTGTTCAAATTCCTCAGCTGAAGAAAATGGCTGATGGTAAGAAGCCACAGAAGGGTGGAAAGAGGCCTAAGGTCAATACTGCTTTCGAGATCCCTGATGACATATACAAGGATTATTGCACTCCTGATGAGGCCAATTTTGGCAAGGAGGACAAAAATCAGCGCAAGGTGCGCATACAAAGGATAGAGAGGAGATGGGCACGGGAATGGAGGGAGTACATATATGTTACTCCCAAGTATATGAAGATATTCGCACTCAAAGACCTCCATTGGCACCAAGCCAATTGGCAGATCCCACCAGCCTCAAGCGTGGTGAGGATTATCCATAATGATTGTTCAGTTTTATTGCTATTGCTTTCTTCATGTCAAATACATATTCCTTCGACTATGAGATTATGCAATTCCCGGATACCGGAGGAATGCCTTATGTGCTATCAAACATCACAACGTAACTGGGTGATTATAAAGATGCTCTACATGTATCTCCGAAGGTGTTTGTTGGGTTGGCATAGACCGAGATTAGGGTTTGTCACTTCAAGTATCGGAGAGGTATCTCTGGGCCACCCTCTCGCAATGCACATCATAAGAAGCCTTGCAAGCAAAGTGACTAATGAGTTAGTTGCAGGATGACACATTACGGAACGAGTAAAGAGGCTTGCTGGTAACGAGATTGAACTAGGTATGAAGATACCGACGATCCAAACTCGGGCAAGTAACATACCGATGACAAAGGGAATAACATATGTTGTTGTAAGTGCATCTAGTGCCACCCCTAGTTGGTTTTGGAGTATTGACGACAAAGTTGGTTGAGGGACTAATGCGTTTGTGAGAATTGCAGGATAACGCAAGTCTGTGAAGGTTTGGAAGTCTACCTTGAAGACTTACCAGAGTGATTGGGTGAGGACTAAGTGACCTTAGCTCAAGGGGAATAAGGTGAAGACACGGTCTTGTGAGTTGAATCTCAGCCTCCCTAACCAGACGTACAGTTGTCACAGCAACTGGAACTGGTCCAACAAATCCTGTGTCTTCAACAAGCAACTGGTTCTATCTCTTACCTCTTTTACTTGAGTTTGTCTTCGTGAAGTCATTGCTTATCGTCTTATCTGATTGACTTCATTGCTTGACTACTATTGTTGATTGGCTTCATACTATCTTCCATCCTGATCCTACTACCTAGCTGCTATTAATCTTCGAACGTTAATGCTATTGCATATTTGATTATGGCTTGCTTGTTGTAGTTTATATTCCGCTGCATATCAATTAGGTTGTTTCCATTGTTTGTCTTTGAAACTTCCATGTTTTGAAGACTTTCAGAAAAATCGCCTACACCCCCCTCTAGTTGACAACTAGCACTTTCAATTGGTATCAGAGCAAGGTACTCCCTTGTTCTGTGTGATTCGGTTTAACCACCTGGAGTTTAGCTATGTCGACTGCAGGATTGAGGAATGTATCTTGCCCCACCTTTGACGGTCATGAGTATCCCCGGTGGAAAGCCATGATGAAGAAGCGACTCATGGCTATGGACAGCAAACTGTGGACCGTCACCGAGATTGGTCTCACCGATCTATGCAAGATGGCGGAGGCTGATGACATTCGTAAGTACACTCTACTGAACCTCACTGCGAAGGATGTCATCTGCTCCTGCCTGTCCCGAAATCAGTTCAGGAACGTCATGCACCTCAATCACGCGAAGCTAATCTGGGACCGACTTGCTGAGGTCTATGACAGTCATCTTAATCGTCATGATCCTTGGCTTGATGACTACAAGGAGTCTCTTAAAGAGATGACCTTTCCACCTGAACCGTCTTCATCTTCACCATGCCTCATGGCAGGGGGTGCTAAGGTAACTGAATGCTATCTTTCTAAAACTAGTGATGATGAATCAGGTGATGAATTTGGCCCCGGGTATGTCAAACTTGCTTCCCTTGCCACTAAACAACAAAGAGCTTTGGAAAAGATTCAAAACATGCTTAGTAAGAGCGATGATATGTTGGGCGAAGAAATGGATCAGTCAAAAGCTTTGGCTGATAGTCTTCAGAGACTTCACTCCAAGTTTGACGCCCTTCAAGATCAACATAATGCTCTCTTATCTGATCATGAGAAACTTTCTTCTGAATGTCTTCAAAGAGAGCAAGATCTTGAAAAGATAAGAGTGTATTATGAAGTTCTTCTGAAGAAGCACGATTCATTACTCGCTCAACAGACCAGTCCCGCTCAGGAAGGATTTGAACCACCATGCTTAAAATGCATTGAGCGTGATAACGCTACCTCTATTGCTGAATGTTCCACTGCTGCTACTGTTGCTCTGTCTTCAACTACTGATGTGGTAACTAACCCCTCTTCTGAGGATACCACTACTATTGCTGATGAAAATGCTAGGTTGAAGACATTGCTTGAAACAGGGATGTATAAAAGTCTGAAAGGGCATCAGACACTTTGTGATGTCCTCAAAAAGCAGATTCTGAACCGAAACCCTAGGAAAGAGGGTGTTGGGTTCGACAGGAAAATGAATGCTGATGGTTCCTACTGGAAGCCTGAGTAGTATCCCAAAACCACATGGGTTGCTGCAAAGGAACCTTCAGTGGATCCATCTACCTTATCTGGATTTACTTGTGCTAATCCTATTATCATTGATGAATCCTTTGATGCAAACTATAAACTGTTCAAAAATCAGAATGGTGAAGTGTTTGCCAGGTATATTGGTACTAACTGCAGGAATGGACCTCCTATGAAGAAGATCTGGGTTCCCAAAAGCCGCCTTGATAATCTTCCAGTGAATGTCATCATGACACCACCAGGGAAGAAGACAAACCCCAGACCAAAGGCATCATATGGTCCAACGGCTACTTACAAACACATGACTCACTTGAGTCACCCTAATGCCAATGTTTTGCAGGGAAATCATACTCAGACTCATGAATATGAGCGTGTGTCTTCAAATCGCTATATTCATAGAACTAAGAACTTTTCTGCTTATTCACATGAGTATCATTCATCTCCTGCAAGGCTATTTGCTAGGGCTTCAAAGCCGAAATTCTCAGATGCTGCACTTAGACTCATTGCTTCTAAGCCACCCCTGAAAATGTGGGTGGTGAAGAAGAATTAACTCTCTTTTGCAGAATGTGGTCTCCAGCCAGCAATCAATGGCGTCCAATATAATTGCTGGGGACCTAAAACATAAAGGGACGCATGATAAAATGACTTACTATGTATTCCACATATGAATCACTTACCTGTCATACTGTGTGCTAACTTTCATCTATGCTGTGATAATACAAGTGTGCATCAAATGCTTATGCTTCACAACATACATTGTGAAGCCTATCCTCCTAACTGCACTGTAGGGCATGTCACCAAAAGCTTCAGAATGGATTATTGACAGCGGATGCACTAATCATATGACTGGTGATCAAAGTCTTCTCATGGACTCAACCTTATATCCATCCGACAAGAGTCAAATCACATTTGCTGACACTAGTAAAGGCAAAGTATTGGGTCTAGGTAGAGTTGCAATCTCAAAGGATCAACACATGGATAAAGTGATGCTTGTTGAATCCCTTGGATTCAACTTAATGTCTGTCTCAATGCTTTGTGACTTAAATATGACTGTGATATTTGGAAAATATCGTTGCCTTGTACTAATGGAATCTGACAAATCTCTAGTCTTTGAAGGGTATAGGAAAGGTGATCTATACATGGTAGATTTCTCAGCAGGTCCAAAACTTGTCGTATGTCTTCTTGCAAAAGCTTCAGAATGCTGGCTCTGGCATCGAAGGATGGGGCATGCAGGCATGAGGAACTTGCACACTCTCGTCAAAAAGAAGCATGTCATAGGCATCGAAGGTGTCAAGTTCAAGAAAGATCATCTGTGTGGTGCCTGCGAAGCTGGAAAGATGACAAGGGCCAAGCATCCTTCGGAGATAATCATGACAACATCTCAACCCTTCGAGCTGCTACACATGGACTTACTTGGACCTACCCACTACTCCACCCTCACAACAACGGCGTGTCTCTATGGCTTCGTCATTGTTGATGACTACTCAAGATACACATGGGTGCACATAATTCTCTACAAGACTGAAGTACAATATGTCTTCAGACGATTCGGCAATCGAGCAATGAACAACTATGGCGTCAAGATCAAGCATATCAGAAGTGATAGCAGCACTGAATTCAAGAACACCGGCCTTGATCTTTATCTGGATACAATGGGAATCACTCATGATTTTTCTGCCCCATACACACCATAGCAAAATGGCATTGTTGAGCGCAAAAACAGAACTCTTATTGAGATGGCTCGCACAATGCTCGATGAGTACAAGACACCAAGAAAGTTCTGGCCTGAAGCCATTGATACAGCTTGTCACATCATCAACCGTGTCTACATCCATAAGCTTCCGGGCAAAACATCCTATGAGCTCCTCACTGGCAAGAAGCCAAATGTCAGCTACTTCAGAGTCTTTGGTGCTAGGTGCTGGATCAAGGATCCCCATCACAAGTCAAAATTTGAACCCAAAGCTCACGAAGGCTTCATGCTTGGCTATGGAAAGGATTCGCACACTTACAGAGTCTTCAACCTCTTCCACTACAAAATCGTTGAAACAGTGGATGTGCGATTTGATGAAACCAATGGTTCACAAAGAGAAATTCTGCCAAGTACACTTGATGAAGCTCCTTCCTGTGAATCTATCAAGTTGATGGGAACTAGTGAGATCATGCCCTCTGAAGCACAGCCTGAAGAGGAACTTATCATTTCTGCACCAAACCAACCTGAAGACAATGCTCAGACCGAAGACAATACTTCCAATGATGACAATGATCAGCATGAGCAAGGTCTTCGTTCAGTTCATCCTCGTGTTGCAAATGAAATACAAATTGAGAAGATAATTGACAGCATCAATGCGCCTGGTCCGCTTACTCGCTCAAGAGCAACACAGTTAGCAAATTTCTGTGGGCATTTCTCATTTGTGTCAATATCAGAACCCAAGAAAGTTGCTGAAGCTTTTATGGAACCTGAATGGATTCAAGCCATGCAAGAAGAACTTCAACAGTTCAAGCTGAATAATGTTTGGGAACTTGTCAAGCGACCTGACCCTCGCAAGCATAACATTATAGGAACAAAATGGATATATCAAAACAAGCAAGATGAGCATGGTCAAGTCGTCAGAAACAAAGCACGTCTTGTGGCTCAAGGATATACTCAAGTTGAAGGAATTGACTTCGATGAAACATTTGCTCCTGTTGCTAGGCTTGAAGCCATTCGCATAATGCTAGCCTATGCAAATCATCACAACATCTTGCTATATCAAATGGATGTAAAGAGTGCATTTCTCAATGGCAAGATTGAAGAAGAAGTATATGTTGCACAACCACCTGGCTTTGAAGATCCAAAACATCCTGATATGGTGTACAAACTCAACAAAGCACTGTATGGCCTCAAACAAGCTCCTCGCGCTTGGTATGATACAATCAAAGACTTCCTGAAAAGTAAAGGCTTCAAACCGGGATCCCTCGATCCCACACTCTTCACGAAGACATATGATGGTGAACTGTTTGTGTGCCAAATATATGTTGATGACATAATCTTCGGCTGCACCTACCAGAAGTACAATGATGAGTTTGGGTACATGATGCAAGGGCAATATCAAATGTCCATGATGGGAGAGCTGAAGTTCTTCCTTGGTCTTCAAATTCGTCAACAAAGAAATGGCATCTTCATATCTCAAGAAAAATATCTCAAAGATTGCCTGAAGAAATTCGGCATGCAAGATTGCAAAGGTTACACGACGCCAATGCCAGCCAAACATCATCTTGGTCCTGACGACAATGGTAAAGAGTTCGATCAAAAGGTATACCGCTCCATGATTGGTTCTTTACTTTACCTATGTGCATCTAGGCCAGATATTATGCTTAGTGTTTGCATGTGTGCTCGATTCCAAGCAGCACCAAAGGAATCGCATCACTTAGCTGTGAAGCGAAATTCTTCGATATTTGGCTTACACCCCAACACTCGGATTATGGTATCCAAAGGGCTCAAGGTTTGATCTGGTTGGATTCTCGGATGCTGATTATGCTGGTGACAAGGTGGATCGCAAGTCAACATCAGGCACATGTAATTTTCTTGGTCGATCACTTGTCTGTTGGTCTTCAAAGAAGCAGAACTATGTGTCACTCTCAACTGCTGAATCTGAATACATTGCTGCTAGATCTTGTTGTGCTCAGCTTCTGTGGATGAAGCAAACTCTCAAGCTATGGCATCGATCTGAAGCAAGTTCCTCTCTTCTGTGACAACGAAAGTGCCATCAAGATTGCCAACAATCCAGTCCAGCACTCGAAGACAAAGCACATTGAAATACGTCATCACTTTCTCAGAGATCATGTTATGAAGAAAGATATAGATATCATGCACGTCAACACTGAAGAGCAACTGACAGATATCTTCACAAAGCCCTTGGATGAGAAAAGGTTTTGCAAGTTACGGTGTGAGCTAAATATCTTGGAATCCTCGAATGTCCTGTGATCAGGCACACATCCTAACACTTATGCATGTTGATGACTTAGATGTGCAACACACAAAGTAATGTATATCTTCAATCAATGAAGATTTACACTCTGAGTGTGAATACATTAACATGGAATTTGACTTCGGAGCGCCACGATAATTGTGCGCCGTGTCTGGGTCTAATACTTCCTATACGGTGGGTAACGCCACCACCAAATTTCTCTGTTTGAAGTGTTTCACTCATGGCGTTATTTTGCAAAGACTTCACATTTGGTTTGTCGTCAGTTTCTATTTATCTTCATGATTTTCTGCGCTATGATGAGTTGATTGCATATATATATATACTAGCGTTCTATCCTCTACAGCATTCACTTATAGCTATGTCTTCAAGTTGAATCTTTTGAACTAAGTGAATGTGATCAGACCCTAATCTCTCTATGCTTACTATCTCAAACTCCATCTGTCCAAATCATATGCATTCTATTGAAACTGTTGAATGTCTTCTCTGCATCCTTGTCAGCAGAAGACACAGAGACAAAACATCAAGTCCTACTTAAATGAATCATCTAAATTGTCGATATCCGGAGAAGCCGGAACGAACATCCGACATACTTGGCGGGCATGGGAACGTGGGACAATACTAAGTATGTTGCATGCTTGCCACGTACCCCTCAGATGTGAACCGCCAGGGGCACCAGCGTAATTGCACCGTGTCTCTCACCTACTTATAAATACTTGTCCCCTGCGGTAAAGAAATCCTTCTTCCACCTCTCGACCTCCGTCAAAACCCTAGCGCCACCGCTAGCTCGCGACGACACCGGCTACGAAGCGCTTAGCTGCCGCGACTTCTCCGACGCCGTCCTCACGCTGGCCGCGGACATCGTCCTCTCTGCCGTCACCGTAGGTGTCCTCCGTCGCCAAGTTAGGGCACGCTGGACTGAACTGCTCGGTCTCTCATTCTTCCCATCTAGCAGTTCGTCGTGCGGTAATTATAACTCTATTTTTACCACCTTTTTGATCTTCATAGATTCATCCTACTTACCGAAAGTGGTTTCTGCCTACTCAATGTTAGATCTATCTGCATCTCATAATGCCTAGTCTATTCACTTAGATTTCCTATCTAGTTTGATTCCTCACTTGTACTTACTCACGGATTGGTACAAATCTGGAACCAACTCACCACATATAAGTGAATGTCTTCGCATCATGAGGTCAATGTCTTCAAACTGATTTATCTTCAAAATCTTCTGAGAATGCATATGACCTCTTCCCCTTCCCTCGCATCTCTAATGCTGTCACAGGTACATGTCCGTGGGAGAATCCCTTGGTTCTCATAGTATGCATTCGTTTGCAGAATACTTACAGCATCATATCAATTCTCCTGAAGCCAGTTCCTGCTTGACCAGCAAGCGTAAATCTCTGAAGCCTCTGAACGTATTGAAGCCATTCAGCTTGAAGTTCATGGCTGCAGAAAATCAGCAAGGAAGGGTGGCAGACAGCGTTGTGGGGGAACTTCGAAGGATCTGCCTGAGGATCTGGCAGAAATGTATAAAACAGATCCTGAAGAAGATTACAACCAACGCAAGACTCGAATCCAATGGATTCGACGCTATTGGGCTGAACATTGGTACAAGTACAAGTCCGTCACCCAGGAGTACGCAGAGAAATATGCTATCAAGAGCCCTTGGGGTGATATTCTCTATCGAGGCCTTCCCCCCAAGAACGGAGCTGAAGCCATTGTGCAAGAATTCTATCCTTGCATGGTCCATGGGCCACAGCCTGAAGAAGCCGACCCATCATCATTGCTCTGGTGTCGCAACGACAATCTCTTCAAGCGCAACTTCCAGTTTGCTATGTCTTCAGCAAAGGAAAACAAGAAGTCGTGGGGATTAGACTTCAATCCTGGTCCCTCTGCTCCCCGTGAGGATGGGACACGTGAAGCTGAAGAGAATAGAATTAGCCCCTTTGCCAACCTTGATGGTCTCATATCCTACGTCTTGGTTCATGGTGCCAGAGTGGATCATCCCAACAATGATGCTGATTCTGATGAAGCCCCTGCTTCTACTCCAAGGCCGAAGAAGCCAAAGAAGGTTAAGGTTACATCATCAGCCGCACCTCCAAAAGCTTCTCGTGTGAAGCCATTAGCCACTGCACCTCCTGAAGCCAGTGTGCAGTCTGAAGATCAATCTCGTATCTCCAAGAAGACGGAGAAGAAAAGACAACTTGTCAGGCATACTGCTCAAGCTCTGACTCCCGCTGCTATTCTGCATGAAGAACCCATTGATCTATCAAGTGATGAAGATCTTGCGGATGATGCTCTTGAGCAGTTGATAAAGAGCAAGGAAGAAGCAGAAATCTTCAACAACTTGCCTCTCTTTGATGTGGCCATCATCCACAATTTCATTGATGAGTGGTTCGACACCCCAAACGTCAGCTTTGAAGATTTACAGCTTCCAATTGGCCTCAGCGTCTCTTTCAATGGCGCCATTGCTTCTGAGATGGCTCTCGCTCAGCAAATCGTTGAGCTCAAGAACAAGATTGATTATGAGAAAGCTCAATTCAAGAAGCATGTGGCCAAGCTAAGTGTTCAAGACGTCCGGAACTTCAAGGTCATGATGCATGAGCTTAAAGAAGCTTTTCTGAAGAAGCGCCAAGAAGCTCAAGGTTCTCGTGAGCGCATGAAAAGTTTGGCTGATAAGTGTGTGCTCGCCTACAATGAGGCTGAGAAGCGCAAGTCACTTGGCCGTCCTGGAATTGACCCCAGGATGGCAGCAAAGAAAAAGAAGAAGCTTCCTGCTGATCAGCCTGCGCCTTCAAGCCAAGAAGCTCCACGCATTACCTTCCCAAGTAGCATGACTGGAGGTCACCACAACCGCTTCAGAACAGAAGAAAATGAGGGCTGCTGAGGCAGAGGCCAGAAAGAGGAAGAATACCGAAGCCTCTGATGCTGCTCCCTCCAAGAAGAAGCGCAAGACCAAGAAGAATCGGGCTGCTCCCACAGAGCCCCTTTTTGTTGAACCCATCTCAGTGATTCATCCTGCATCTGCATCCCAAGAACTTCACATGACTGTTCATGAGCCTGCTTCCACAGAGGCTCCTGAAGCTAAAGATATTCCAGCAGCTGAACCCACCACTGCTGAACACATTGGTCATCATGACAATGTTGAAGATGATGAAGTTCTTCCTCAGATCGAATACAATGTGGTATCATCGCCTGTTCGTACGAACAGCGAACTCATCAGCATTGGTCGTCCTTTGACGCCAATTGCACATGATGATTCATGGGCTGATCGCCCGCAAGAACAAGACTCCCCCAACACTCCCCAACAACAACAAGTCACAACATCCGTACAAGCTGAAGAGGATGAGGGCCTGCCCACTCCATCTCCAAAAGCGTCGCCAGTACTTCAAAGGCTTCGCAAAGGACCAAGTCCTCAAGCTCCTCTTCCGAGCATTCCAGAAGGAGAAGTGCATCATCAACATGTCGCACGTCAAGTGTTTTCAGAAGCCACTCCTACTGTGAATGTCTCTGCGTCTGAAGCACCTGCTGCTGAAGACAATCCGGCTACATCAGCCGATGAAGAACGTCAAGAAGAACGTGTCTCTACTCCCCCCATTCCTGAAGAAATAGTTCATGAAGTGAACGTGTCAATGCCTGACCCTCCAGCACCTCAAGTGGAGGTTGAAAATTCTGAAGCTGCCACAACCAATGCAAGTGAAGCTGATGACATTGTCATGCCTGAAGCTAATGTGGAGCTTGCAACAACCAGTGTGCATGAAGCTAATGCGGTCACTGCCCCTGAAGCTAGTGAGGCTACTGCTTTTGAAGCACCTGTTGTGCAGCCTGAAGCCTCAGTTGCTGCCACTGCTCCTATATCGCCACCAAGGCCCTATACAATTGAGCAGGCATATAACCACGGAGAGCTAACAACAGTCAGATGGCCCGTTCTGGTCCCTCCGCCTAATGTCTCTGGTCCTCAATTTGACTATCATGTTGAGCATAGGCCTCAAGTCCAGAAGCCCAAGCCAAGACTTCCAAGGTTTCCTGGTACTGCCACCGCTGTCGGCTCCTTCAATGCAAATGGCTTCAAGAGCCACAACACATTCTTTGACAGCTCAAAGAACCCCTACACGAAGCCAAGAATTGCATCAGATCGGTTCTGGAGTCATCAGCAGCGAAGCTATTACTCCTGTGTTCTGTATGATCTAGGGCGCATCTTCCCTCATATGCGCCTCGACACTGAAGCCATTACTGGACTCCCCTGCTTAGAAGAAGCACGTGACTGCTTTCGTGATGCTGGGCTGCTCAGTTTTGTCATAGATAAAGAACACTGGAATGAAGAACTATTACTTCAATTCTATGCCACACTGCACATTCACGGCTACAACAGAGATACGAAGACTTGGGTTCTCGAGTGGATGACCGGAAACGTTCATCATGAAGCCAAAGCTATGGATATCATCGAGCTTACAGGCCTGTCCACTCCTGGAGAACTCTATGAACCTGGCTGTCAACATCATCGCAATGCCTTGGAAATCATCTTTCATAGGCCTGAACCCAATATGAGTCAAATGCTGAGCATGATGAAGCCTTTGCCCCGTGATGCTGAATATCCAACTGAGTTCTTTGTTGAAGACCTTGAGTATCTGCCACGCACCATATATCACATCATCATGCGGACTCTATGGCCTATCAAAGGACATTCATCAGCGGCAAAGCTTGAAGGAGCTATGAAGACTTTGGTCTTCTACATTTTCAATGGCATCAGCTTCAATGCACAAGATTTCTTCATCAGACAACTTGCTGCCTCCGGCTCTGATCTCTTTGGTCTGAAGTTTTATGCTCCATGGGTCATGCGCCTCATAAAGCAACACTCTACTGTCAACTATCAACCTTCTACTTGCAATCATGTGATTTTTCTACCTGAGGTTGATATGTCAGTTGAAGCTATATATCCTGACCCAGCCAAGAAGCCTCTTTGTCTTCAGAATGCCGAGCACCAAAGCTTCACTCAACCCATTGAAGGTGTTCAAGCAGCTACACGAATCTATCCATTGGCTGGAAATAGTCGTCTGCCTCATCGAGCACCTACTGAAGCCACTGAAAGCACCATTGCCCAAAGGCCTCGGAAGCGTTCTCGCGTTCTCAATGATCGAGAACTTCTTGTGGCCCTTCATCAGAAACATGATAAACATCACTTTTGGCTCAAGAGATAGATGCAAAGCCTCTTGGTGGATGTCAATCGCATTCGCAACCTTGCCACCAAGAATGCCTTTGTTGCTCACGAAACTTGCCGGCGATCATGGAAGAGTTTGACCCTGCTTAGTGCTAAAGCAGATCTTCAAGATGATGGCTTCAATGAAAGATTTCAGTTTGACTCCACTCCTCCACGGAATGCTGTCTTACGAAGAACTCCATCTCTTGAAGACTCTGAATATTCTTCATCCGCGGCAACGGTAAATGCCAGAGTGATCAATGATGAAGATGATGCTACTTCACCACCTCCAACTACTACTCCGCGCATCGACACTACACCAAGTTCATCTGCACCGCCACCCAACGACGACGACCCTGCTGCTTCACCTACTCATCAAGAAGACGAGTAGATGCTCTATGTCATCAAACCTTTTTGGTCATTACTGACAAAAGGGGGAGAAGCGTATGAGTTGATAGTCTTCAAGCGGGTTCATATGGGTGGTTGCGTTATATTTTGCCTCATGCTTACAACTCTTGCGTTTTGAAACATTCGGTTCTCTGAGTTGTAACACTTAAACTTGATGGTCGTCTGCTACTTATTTGCATTTCCATGTGCGATGATAACTTCCGCACTTAGATCATCCTGCAGACGTCCATTTTTCATTATGCATGTCATCCTATATGCTATATCATTTCATGCATGATGAATTATCTTCATAAGTTGAAGTGGATCTCCACAAGTACAACCTGCCATGTGCATTTGCATTCCAAAAGCAAAATTATTTATATGCACATCTTCAGGGGGAGCCCTTGCTACTTATGAAGACAAATTCCTATCCTTTACAATTTCACATACTTTATCCCCGTTGAAAACTTCAACCAGTTTGTCATCAATCACCAAAAAGGGGGAGATTGTAAGTGCATCTAGTGCCACCCCTAGTTGGTTTTGGAGTATTGACGACAAAGTTGGTTGAGGGACTAATGCGTTTGTGAGAATTGCAGGATAACGCAGGTAGTGTCCCTCATTGATTCGGTTTACCTACCGGAGATGACCCCTAAAAATGTATGAAGACATTGACGACAATGGTGGTATGAGAAGATATTCATATTGGAGACTATGACATGAGAAGACATTGCGTGAAGACTATGGAGCACGAAGACTGTGTGGTTTCGTTGTTTCTTTTTCTTCTTTGTTGAGTCATAGGAACCACCATACTGTTAAGTGGGGTCCAAGTGAACTAAGTTAGAGTGACTGAAGTGATGCTAAACCCAAATCCTATGTCTTCGAGCGAAGACAATGAGAGCAAATCTTATCCAGAGTTGGATGAGTCAGCTTTGCTTGTAGCCCAAGTAAAGTTGCCGTGTGTGTTTGAAATCTGACCGTTGGAACACGTGTCAATTCCTTAGTGACCCAGGGTCATTTCGGACAAATCAGGTCGGGTTGCCTAGTGGCTATAAATAGCCCACCCCCTACACCATAAATTGGTGGCTGCTCAGAGTTAGTATACGGCTTTTGTCATTTGAGAGCAACCCACCTCGAAGCATTTGAGAGAGAGAAATCCTTGCGAGGACAAAGCCCAAACACCCAGAGCCAAAGAGTGTTCGGCATCACTGAAGTCTTTCTGTCTGTGTGACCTGAAGACTTATTACACTTGACGACTGTGTATCCTCCAGCCGGTTAGGCGTCGCGTTTTGAGCATCCAAGAGTCATTGTGGATTGCCGGGTGAACAAAGTCTGTGAAGGTTTGGAAGTCTACCTTGAAGACTTACCAGAGTGATTGGGCGAGGACTAAGTGACCTTAGCTCAAGGGGAATAAGGTGAAGACACGGTCTTCTGAGTTGAATCTCAGCCTCCCTAACCAGACGTACAGTTGTCACAGCAACTGGAACTGGTCCAACAAATCCTGTGTCTTCAACAAGCAACTGGTTCTATCTCTTCCCTCTTTTACTTGAGTTTGTCTTCGTGAAGTCATTGCTTATCGTCTTATCTGATTGACTTCATTGCTTGACTACTATTGTTGATTGGCTTCATACTATCTTCCATCCTGATCCTACTACCTAGCTGCTATTAATCCTCGAACGTTAATGCTATTGCATATTTGATTATGGCTTGCTTGTTGTAGTTTATCTTCCGCTGCATATCAATTAGGTTGTTTCCATTGTTTGTCTTCAAAACTTCCATGTTTTGAAGACTTTCAGAAAAATCGCCTATTCACCCCCCCCTCTAGTCGACAACTAGCACTTTCAGTTGTCATAATGGTTCGACTGATAAAGATCTTCATGGAATATGTGGGAGCCAATATGAGCATCCAGGTTCCGATGTTGTTTATTGATCGAAGAGGTGTCTCGGTCATGTCTACATAGTTCTCGAACCCGTAGGGTCCACACGCTTAACGTTCGATGACGAATTTAAATTATATGAGTTATGCGATTTGGTGACCATATGTTGTTTGGAGTCCCGTATGAGATCACGGACATGACGAGGAGTCTCGAAATGGTCAAGAGGTAAAGATTGATATATACGACGACAGTATTCGGACACCTGAAGTGTTTAGGATGGTACCGGGTACATATTAGGTCACCGGAAGGGGTTTCGGGCACCGCCCCCCCCCTCGGCGGGGCATGGATATGGGCCTAATGGGCCAAGAGGGGAAACACAGCAGCCAGCTGATACGTCGCCAACATATCTACTTTTCCAAACACTTGTGCCCTTGTTTTGGACTCTAACTTGCATGATCCGAAAGGAACTAACCCGGACTGACGCTGTTTTCAGCAGAACTGCCATGGTGTTATTTTTGTGCAGAAATAAAAGTTCTTGAAATGACCTGAAAATCCACGGAGACATGTTTTGGAGTTAATAAAAAATATCAGCGAAAGAATCAACATCAGGGGGCCCACACCATGTCCACGAGGGTGCAGGATGCCCCCCGGGGCGCGCCCCCCTGCTTCGTGGGCCTCCTGGGACTCCACCGACCACAACTCCAACTCCATATATTCACTTTCGGGGAGAAAAAAATCAGAGAGAAGGATTCATTGCGTTTTACGATATGGAGCCGCCGCCAAGCCCTAATCTTCCTCGGGAGGGCTGATCTGGAGTCCTTTCGGGCCTCCGAAGAGGGGAATCCGTTGCCATCATCATCATCAACCATCCTCCATCACCAATTTCATGATGCTCACCACCGTGCGTGAGTAATCCCATTGTAGGCTTGCTGGACGGTGATGGGTTGGATGAGATTTACCATGTAATCGAGTTAGTTTTGTTAGGGTTTGATCCCTAGTATCCATTATGTTCTAAGATTGATATTGCTATGACTTTGATATGCTTAATGTTTGTCACTAGGGCCCGAGTGCCATGATTTCAGATCTGAACCTATTATATTTTCATGAATATATGTGAGTTCTTGATCCTATCTTGCAAGTCAATAGTCACCTTCTATGTTTTATGATCCGGCAACCCCGAAGTGACAATAATCGGGACCACTCCCCTTGATGACCGTAGTTTGAGGAGTTCATGTACTCACTAAGTGTTAATGCTTTGGTCCGGTACTATATTAAAAGGAGGCCTTAATATCCCTTAGTTTCCAATAGGACCCTGCTGCCATGGGAGGGTAGGACAAAAGATGCCATGCAAGTTCTTTTCCATAAGCACGTATGACTATATTCGGTATACATGCATACATTACATTGATGAACTGGAGCTAGTTCTATGTCACACTATGTTATAACTGTTGCATGATGAATTGCACCCGACATAATTATCCATCACTGATCCATTGGGTACGAGCTTTTCACATATTGATCTTTGTTTAGTTACTTCTCCGTTGCCACTATTACAATTGCTACTGTTACTTTTGCCACCGTTATCGTTACTTCCATACTACTTTGCTACTAAATACTTTGCTGCAGATATTAAGTCTTTTAGGTGTGGTTGAATTGACAACTCATCTGCTAATACTTGAGAATATTCTTTGGCTCCCCTTGTGTTGAATCAATAAATTTGGGTTGAATACTCTACCGTCGAAAATTGTTGCGACCCCCTATACTTGTGGATTATCAAGACTATTTTCTAGCGCCGTTGCCGGGGAGCATAGCTCTATTCTTTGAGTCACATGGGATATATATCTGTTGATCACTATGAGGAACTTGAAAGATGAAGGAACCAAGATTTTTCCCTCAACTACGAGGGAAGGTAAGGAACTGCCATCTAACTCTGCACTTGATTCACCTTCGTTTTTGAGTAAACTTGCGACACCTACACCTGCTACTGATTCTGATATGTCGCATGTTATTGATGATGCCACTTCTGCTATGCATGATGCTTATGAAGATACTACTTCTATTCTTGATAATACTGTGCCATTAGGTGAATTTCTTGATGAACAACTTGCTAGGGTTAGAGAGAATGAAATTATTGAAACTGGTAATATAGATGAAAGTGATGATGAAGATTCTCCCCCTAGATATGAATTTCCTGATGTGCCTGAGGGTTATGTTATGGATGAAGAAACTGCTAGAGACCTTTTTGCTTGCAAAGATAGATATGATCTTAAGAAACTTTTAGATAAGATGAAAGAAAAGTCTTTGAATGCTAGAATGAAATATGACCCTGCTTTTGCTACTTCACCTATCTGTATTTCTGATAAGGATTATGATTTCTCCGTTGATCCTGAGTTAATTACTTTGGTTGAATCTGATCCTTTTTATGGCTATGAGTCTGAAACTGTTGTGGCACATCTTACTAAATTAAATGATATAGCTACCCTGTTTACTCACGAGGAAAAAATTCGTTATTACTATATCCTTAAATTGTTTCCTTTCTCATTAAAGGGTGATGCTAAAATATGGTTTAATTGTCTTGCTCCTAGTTGTGTGCGTAGTCCCCAGGATATGATTTATTACTTCTATGCTAAATATTCCTCGCTCATAAGAAACAAGTTGCCTCAAGGGAAATATATAATTATGTGCAAATTGAATAAGAGAGTCTCCCACAAGCTTGGGGGAGGCTTCTCCAATTACTTAATGCTCTACCTGATCATCCTCTCAAGAAAAATGTAATACTTGATATCTTTTATAATGGACTAACCGATGCTTCCAGAGACCACCTGGATAGTTGTGCTGGTTGTGTTTTCAGGGAAAGAACTGTTGAGCAAGCTGAATTGCTACTAAATAATATATTGATTAATGATAATGACTGGACACTTCCTGAACCAACTCCTAAGCCAACTCTGAAGAAAAGGGGTATTCTATTTCTTAGTCCTGAAGATATGCAGGAGGCAAAGAGATCTATGAAAGAAAAAGGTATTAAAGCTGAAGATGTTAAGAATTTACCACCTATTGAAGAAATACATGGTCTTGATAACCCAAAACAGGTAGTAAAGGTAAATTCTCTCTATAGATTTGATGAAGGTGATATCCCTTGTTATAAGTCTGCTAGCCAATGCTTCGATGAGTTCGATAATTTTATTGTTAAACAGGAAAACTTCAATGCTTATGTTGGTAGACAATTGAAATGTAATGCTTATATGATTGATCACTTGAGTGATTATATGTCTAGAGTTAAAGGTGATCTTAAGCTTATTAGTAAACATGCATCTATGGTTACCACTCAAGTAGAACAAGTACTTAAGGCACAAGATGATTTTCTCAGTGAATTAAATAATAAGAAAAATGATAATGTTGTTAGAGTTATGACTAGGGGTGGTAGAATGACTCGGGAACCTTTGTATCTTCAGAGTCATACTAAGAGAGTTGAGCAAGATTCTCAGAGAAGTAATATTGATGCACCTAGTCCTTCTACAAAAAAGAACAAGAAAAATGATAGGACTTTGCATGCTTCTAGTGAACCTGTTGTTGACACCCCTGAGAACCCCAATGATATTTCTATTTCTGATGCCGAAACATAACCTGGTGATGAACACGAACCTAGTGATAACGATAACGATGATGTTCATGTTGATGCTCAACCTAGTAATAAGAATGATGTAGGGATTGAACCTGCAGATGATCGTGATAACCCACAATCAAAGAATCAACATTATGATAAGAGAGACTTTGTTGCTAGGAAGCATGGTAAAGAAAGAGAACCACGGGTTCAGAAACCCAAGACTTTTCCTCCTAAGCCATCCAAGAAAAAGGATGATGAGGATTTTGAGCGCTTTGCTGAAATGATTAGACCCATCTTTTTGCGTATGCGTTTGACTGATATGCTCAAAATGAATCCTTATGCTAAGTATATGAAAGATATTATTACAAATAAAAGAAAAATACCAGAAGCTGAAATTTCCACCATGCTTTCCAATTATACCTTTAAGGGTGGAGTACCCAAGAAACTAGGAGATCCAGGAATACCGACTATACCATGCTCCATTAAAAGAAAATATGTTAAAACTGCTTTATGTGATCTTGGAGCCGGTGTTAGTGTTATGCCTCTCTCTTTATATCGTAGAATTGATTTGAATAAGTTGACACCTACTAAAATCTCTTTGCAAATGGCTGATAAATCAACTACTATACCTGTCGGTATTTTTGAGGATGTGCCTGTTGTGGTTGCGAATGTTACTATTTTAACGGACTTTGTTATTCTTGATATTTTCGAGGACGACAGTATGTCGATCATCCTTGGTAGACCTTTTCTAAATACTGCAGGGGCTGTTATTAATTGCAACAAAGTCAATGCCAATTTTCATGTTAATGGTAATGAGCATACGGTACACTTTTCGAGGAAACAACCTCAAGTTCATAGTATCAATTGTATTTGGAAAAATTTCAACGATTACTATTGGAGGTTTTGAATTCCCTCTTCCTACTGTCAAAAGAAATATGATATTCTTATTGTTGGGGACATGCATATCCCCGTTGAGGTAACCTAGTGTTATTCGAAAATTCTCCGGTTTCATGTTATTTGGAAGAAGTTTGTTAACAAGACTTGATCAACCTTGTTAGTGGATTCCTTTTGATGAGAATGACATGGATGAAGTTAGAAAGCACAACTCTCTATACCCTCCTTTTACTTTCTTTTATTTAGATTAAATTAAGCAAAAATAGTATTTTCTGTCTGTTTTCTGAGTTATCCATCCAATAGAAAAATACCCCGAAAATAAAAGTTCTCCAAAAAACCTAAAAATGAAGTATGATTTTTTGTGGAATATTTAAGAATTTATGGCACTAAGAACACACCAGGGGGGCCCACCATTTGGCCACAAGGGCACAGCGCACGCCCACCCCCCTGGGGCGTGCCCCTGCCTCGTGGGCCCTACGTGGACCCCCTCCACTTTTTCCAGCACCCACTCACTTCGTCTTCCACCAGTAAAATCCTCCCATAGCTCAAACCCGTGTTCTAGCTCATCTTGCTGCCATTTTAGATCTCCTTGCTCAAAGCCCCATTACAAAACTGTTTTGGGGGATTGTTCTTCGGTATGTGACTCATCCAATGGTCCAATTAGTTTTTGTTCTAGTGCTTTATTTATTGCAAATTTTTGCTGCTGAGGTGACCCTGTTCTTGAGCTTGCATGTCAAATTTATATGGTCCAAATTAGTTTTAATGCATGATATAGCCTCTAGGCACTTGTGGGAGTAGTTGCTATCAATCTTGTTGAGTTTGGTTCACTTTTATTTTGAGTCACTAAAAATTATAGAAATTTTTTAGAGGAAGAAAAATGCATAGGAAAATCTACCAAGGTGGTTCCTCAAGGAAGCAAGGACCAAGGCTCGCAATACGTGAGCCGGACGATGAACCACCGAGGGAAGCTCAAGTGTGGCCTTGTGAATGGCCGTCAGAAGAGTTTATGGTCCAAGCCGGCTTCAAGGATGAATTTGACGTGTATGTGTGTAATGCTGATCTTGAGGACTTCATGTCAGATAAGTGCCGACGGTACCACCACTGATTCCTTTGTGAGGAGGTTTAAATTTTCATCCTCGTGCAATTCTCACACTGTTTTATTTGATCTTTATGATAAATCATATACCATGGACCTAGAAGATTTTAATACTGCTCGTAAACTCCCGCAGTGGGGCATTGTTAGTGAACCTCGCAAATCTAAATATAAAGACTTTCTTGCTAGTATCACTGTGGGGTAAACTAGAGAAATCGCATAATATACCATATGGAGCATTCATTTCCCTTCCATACATTATTTTGCTCTCTTTATAGGCATATGCATTAACGGTAAAGATGAGGTTTGTCACATGTGCGTTCCAGATCTTAGTGTCCTCAAGAGTGTGGTATTAGGTGATAAATATAACTTGGGGGCCATTGTTGCACGGAGGTTGCACCTTAATGGTAAAATTTGATATTTGTTTGGTGGAATTTATGCAACTCGTGTAGCTAATTATCTTTGTGTACCCATACATGGCAATGATATGGAGTTGCCACCTGCTTACGTAGATTATAGTGCCATGGTTCGCCATCAGTTTCTTGAGAGGAACAAACAGTTCCTCCAGTACCGACTAATCTTTGACAGACGACATACTGTCTATGTTGCCCTCCCTGCTCATACTTTCTTTAACTTTTAGGAAAAAAGGAGATATTTTATAACCAGGGAGGAGGCGAACGAATATGAGAGGAGGACGGTGGCAGCTCGCCTCCAAGCTGCAGCTCTTCAGGCAGTAGCTGCTGCAGCTTAGTACAACTCCAACTACGACTTTGGATATCTGCCAGGCCAGCAGTGGCCATAGACCAACTTAGGCCAAAAGCCTAAGCTTGGGGGAGTACATATTTCTCACCGACATTACATTCACGTTCACACACTCATGCTAGTTGTTGGTGCTCATACTTTTTGATTGTACTATCCATGCTAGTTTATTTTCTTTTCTTGCTTTCTTCTTGTGTGTTTGAAAAAACTTAAGAAAAACCAAAAAAATAGTTGTAGCTTTTAGCTAGTTTACTTTCCAGGCTTGTAGTATAGTAATTAAAAAGAAAACCCAAAAAGATTTCTCGTTCTTCGTTTGCTTGTTGGGAGATTTCCCGTGTAAATAGTTTTATTTCTTTTCTTTTCTTTGGGGGTCGAGAGGAGAAGATCGAGATGAAAATGTTGAGTGGCTCTCATATGCATTATTGTTGATCTAACCAAGAGCCCATATTACCTTGTCTTCTCCTTTGTATTAAATGCTTGCAGATTCTAGCTTAGTCCAATGCACGTGCACTATTATATTATCCACACTGTTCGGTCGTGCGAGTGAAAGGCAATAATGACGATATATGATGGACTGATTGAGATGAGAGAAGCTGGTATGAACTCAACCTATCTTGTTTTTGTAAATATGATTAGTCCACCATTCCTGATTCAGCCTATTATGGATGAAACATGTTTGCAATGACAATTAGAGATTCTAGTTGCTCATGCCATGCTTAATTAGCTAGGAGTTTATAATGGTTTACCTTGCGTGCCAACATGCTATTAAAATGGTTGTGATGTGGTATGATAGGGTGGTATCCTCCTATGAATGATTTGAGTGGATTGACTTGGCACATGTTCACGTATGTATTTGAAACAAAACCAACATAGCCTACACGATATTTATGTTCATGGTGATTTATATCCTACTCATGCTTGCACTCATTGTTGATTAATCTTAATGCATGTTCATGAATGTTGTCGCTCTCTAGTTGGTCTCTTCCCAGTCTCTTTCTAGCCATCACTTGCACTAAGCTGGAATATTGCTTGTGCATCCACTTCCATAAACCCCAAAGTTATTCCATACGAGTCCACCATACGTTCCTATATGCGGTATCTACCTGCCATTCCATGTAAATTGTATGTGCCAAACTCTAAACCTTCAAATGAAATTCTGTTTTGTATGCTCGAATAGCTCATGTATCAACTAGGTCTCTCTATATCTTCCATCCTAGGTGGGTTATTCTCACGATGAGTGGCCTCCGCTCATCATTCACGAGAAAATGGACGGTAACCAGGATGCCCAGTCCCATGCTCAAATCAAATCAAAATAAATGCAAACAAAACTCCCCCAGGATTGTTGTTAGTTGGACGACACCCGTTGTTTCAGGCCAGCCATGGATTGATGCTCGTTGGTGGTGGGGGAGTATAAACTTTACCTTTCTGTTTGGGAACTGCATATAATGTATGTAGCATGGAAGATATCGAGACTTCTTGCTTGTTATGTTGGCAATGAAAGTATGCCGCTCAAAATATTATTTACCTCTGTTTCAAAACTCGAGCTCTGGCACCTCTGCAAATCCCTGCTTCCCTCTGCGAAGGGCCTATTGTCAGGACCCCGACTCGATGCCACATCGATCTAGCATGTAACACCTCATATCACTTTGCGGCCTCACGCACGGTATTCCCACGGGTGTCGTCTTACCTTTGCCCGGGACCGTTTGCGCCTTTTGGCACACGTATATGATAGTGTCGCTAGCATCCATATGGTAAGGAGCCCGGGCTGACATGGCTAGTCGTAAACCCAAAGTGGCACAGACTTACAGGGACGGGCATCCATGACTCAGCATCGAACGTGTCGGTCATCAGCGAGCGAATCTTGGCTGTAGCACTAGGCGAGCAGGACTCCGGTAAACCGGGCTGTAGCGGGCTAACAAGACTCCGGTATTCATCGCGTGACATTTCCCCGAAGGGACAGACACAGGAACGAAGAAGGACACATGCCGGCCAGCCTAAGTGTTCCGGAGCAGTAGCAAGCTACCAAGGCTCAGGGAGCCATACATATCATACACACAAGAACGGGTCACACGACCCAGCATTCAAGCCAACAGCGGAAGAGACATGTCTGAGTACAGACATTTAGTAAAATAAAAGAGGCTTGAGAAAGCCTGGCTATACTACGTGGTCCTTCACAAGCTCAGGATCACCACCTGGGCTCCAGCCTATTCATCGATGTCAACATCTACGAAGAACCCATCAGAAGGGGTTGCAGCGTCTTCTGTAAAAATGTAAATTATAGCAACATGAGTACAAAGGTACCCAGCAAGACTTACATCAGATCCTACATACATGCACATTATCAAGAAGGGTTGGTGGGGTTATTGCAGCAAGCCAGCTTTGACTCTTGGCTAAGCTATCTTACGAGACACCAACTTGAAATGGTTTTGCGCACTCGAGTCCACTACACACCACTTCAATACACCACCGAGGATCCACCTCCGTCATCCTACGGAAAAGCCATCTCGGCACTCACACTTATCTTGAGGATTTTAGTAGTGTCCATTTACTTGTTTATGAACTGTATAGGCAACCAAGTAGTCCTTTACCGCGGACGCGGCTATTCGAATAGATCATGTTAACCCTGCAGGGGTGTACTTCTTCATACATGTTTCCACCACTTAGCGTCTGCACACGACATGTGCTCGGCAGATTTCAAGCGAAAGCAGACGTGGGTGTAGACCACGACCTACCTAAACACCTAAGTCTCTAGTCCAGGTTTATCGCCTATTCAGGTTCCATCCGCAGGGAGTCTGGCCGGGGTTCCACATACGGCCCCGAACGATGTGTACAGGGTTCCGAGACACCTAACGGGTGCCCGGGATACCCGGCCACGTACCTACCGCATCACATCCCACCCCGCGGGTCAGCGCTGCCCACGGCCTCCGGTAACTACAAACACCAGAAACTACTTGCAACTCCTGGACAGAGGACTAGAGTGAATAAGAAGTCGAGCGGGGTCATATTTCAGGGCCCAATGCATGGTAGTAGCTGAATCTTAAATCACACATACAGATCTCAGTGCTTAAGGTCGGCTTCAATGAAACAACCCACCATGTACTCCTACATGGCCTTTCATCGATACCTTTACCAAATCGTGTTCACCACATCACTCTCATTACCGACATGATCATTTCACTCTAGCCCATCACCCAGATGAACCAGACCTGACACGACTCTAAGCATAGCAGGCATAGCAAGGTAGGAACAACACATACATATGGCTCAATCAACTCCTACACATGCTAGTGGGTTTCATCTAGTTACTGTGGCAATGACAGGTCATGCAGAGGAAATGGGTTCAACTACCGTAGCACACAGCAGTTTGAAACGCGTTGTCTTAATGCAGTAAAAGAGAGCAGAAGCGAGAACATGGGATTGTATCGATATGATCAAATGGTTGGTTGCTTGCCTGATGGGTCGATGCACTGATATTGTTCTTCGTTAGGGTAATCGTGGTACTCCTCGGAGGCAGAACCTGCCGCAAAGAGCACCGATACACAAACATCACCAAACAATATGCAACAATATGATGCATGCATGAGACATGGCAAAATGAGTGTATTGGGCTAATGCAACTAAGACCAGATGGGTTTGAATCATTTTGAATCAAAGATTCAAGTTTCAAACTCATAAATGGCCCTTTAAAGTGCTTTATCTTGTTCTGCACTAAACATCAGGTTAGCTTGCTTAAACAAGCATGAAACCAGTATAGATGGATAGTTTGGATTTTTCTGATCATTTCTCATATATAAAACTTTGCATTTGGAGTTACAGATTAATTTCTATGATTTTTTGAAGTTTGGGTTATTTTCTGGAATTTCTTGTGTAATAATAATTCCAGTAAATAATTTACTGCGTCAGCATTGCGTCAGGATGACGTCAGTGGTCAACGGAACAGTCCAGGTCAAACCTGACTAGTGGGTCCCGTGTGTCAGTGTAATTAGTTTAACTAATATTAATTAAAACTAATCCTAATTAGTTAACATGGCTGGGTCCCACCTATCATTGACTCAGGGGGGTCAAACTGGGCCCACCCGTGGTCAAACAAGGGGTCGGCGGGGTCAACTCACCGGCGTTTAGCCGCCGACGAGGCCGAACGCGGCGGCGAGAGTGGTTTTGTGCATTCCGGCGACCAAATGAGCGACGAAGGGCATCTACGTGTAGCTGGGAGCAAGCCGCAGCTCTTGGTGGTGTTGGTTGAGCTCGGGGTGGCCTGAAGCGGCGCCGGCGACGACTTTGGTGGTCGCCGGAGTTCGGGTGGGGTCGAACTCGAGGCTACGGGACACGGCGAGGCTCGTGGAGTGGTGCTACGGGTTCCTGCGGGTGCGGTGAGTGCGATGGACAGGGTGGTGTGGCCGGTGGTTAGCCGGAGACACGTCGGCGACGAGCTCGGCAGCGGTGCGTGTGGTGAAGCTTCGTGCGCTCGCTGTGGTGCACGAGAGCGAGAGAGGAAAGGGGGAGAGGTAGCTGGGCTCACGGCGATCTCGAGGAACCAGACGGCGCGGTCGGGGACGAGCTGGTGCGGTGGCAACGGCGAAGGGGATCTCCGGCGATGGCGGATCGGACAAGGTCGGTGCAGTGGCTTCGGGGCACGCGAGCGCTTGGGGCTCGGCTAGCTCGAAGGAGAAGAGGGCGGCGGAGCTCCTGGACACGGTGGCGCGGCGCGAGGACGACGGAGAGCGCGACTACGGCGACGGTGCGGCTGCGGTGGCGTCGACCATGGCGTGGGAGAGCGAGGGAGAGGAGCTGGGCTCGAATGAGGGTGTCCACGGGGTTTGGGCCTCGACGTGGAGCTCATCCAGGCCAGCAGAGAGGCGAGGGGGTGAAGCAGGGCGGCGGGCAGCTGCGTGGCGCGCGCTGGCGTCGCCGTCGAGCACCTGCCTGCCTGCCTGGTGAAGGCAAGCAGCTCGCTGGAGCGGCTGCTGGGCTGGGCCGGCTGGTGGGCTGGCTAGGTGGCGCCAGGTAAGTTCCCTCTCTCTCTCTCTCTTTTATTTTCCTTTTTTTATTTTTCTGTAAGTTTGTGGACTTTTCTAAAAATACCTAGGCAACTCTAAAATTCACCAAACTACTTATGGCCACTAACTGGAATATATCCAGCATGGAACATTTTAGTTTGGGATTATTTGAGCATTTAAAATAATTTATATAATTTAAATGCCCAAACTCAAATACTTATGATTTAATTCAAAAACCTTAGGATGACCTAGAAAATTGAGCACCACTTTTGGCAGAGGTTCTGAACCAAGACAAAAATGATGGACTTTTTAGAAGGGCATTTCAGGTTCATTGAAAATATTTTTAGTAAACCCTAGTTGGTTTCAGAGGGGCTGGGGGTTCTGTCATCCCCATTTCAAGTTTCTGATGAAAGAATAGACATGATGCAACACTCTAATGCATGAACTAGCTAGGGTGTGACAACTCACCCCCACTCAAAATAATCTCGTCCCGAGATTTAGGTTCCTCCGGAAAGAAGGCGGGGTACTCAAGTCGAAGACGATCCTCCCTTTCCCAAGTTGCTTCCTTCTCAGAATGGGGCGACCATTGAACCTTGAGAAATTTGATATTATGATGTCGAGTGGTACGCTCGGCTTGATCGAGGATATGAACGGGGTACTCTCGATAAGTGAGGTTATCTTGAAGATCAAGCGTTTCGTGGTCTACTCCACGGATAGGATCCGAGAAGCAACGCCTGAGTTGGGAAACGTGGAAGACGTTGTGGACTCTGGAGAGATGCGGAGGTAGTTCCAATTGGTAGGCAACTTCTCCTCGTTTAGCGAGAATGCGAAAGGGTCCAATGTAGCGAGGAGCCAATTTGCCTTTGATACCGAAACGATGGGTTCCCTTCAGAGGAGTAACCCGAAGGTAAGCCTTCTCGTCAACCTCAAATGTCATAGCCTTATGTTTTCGGTCATATTGACTCTTTTGACGAGATTGGGCTGTTTTCAACTTTTCACGAACAATGCGAACTTGCTCTTCTGCTTCCTAGATCATGTCCGGGCCGAAGAGTTGTCTTTCCCCAGTTTCTGACCAGTTAAGAGGTGTTCGACACCTTCGTACATAGAGAACTTCAAAAGGGGCTTTACCCAAGCTAGATTGATAGCTGTTGGTATAAGCAAATTCAGCAAATGGAAGGCATTTCTCCCAATCCATTCCGAATGAGATAACAGAAGCTCGAAGCATGTCTTCTAGAATCTGATTGACGCGTTCTGCTTGACCACTTGATTGAGGGTGAAAAGCCGTGCTAAAGGAAAGGCGGGTTCCCATAGCATTTTGGAAACTTACCCAAAATCGAGAGGTGAAGAGACTTCCTCGATCTGAGTTAATTTCCAGTGGAACACCATGGAGGGATACTATTCGGGAGATGTACAAGTCTGCTAGCTGACTAGCGGTTATACTCTCGCGAACAGGCAAGAAATGGGCTACTTTGGAAAGACGATCGACAACGACAAAGATAGCGTTATTTCCTCTCTTGGTCCTGGGAAAACCGGTGATGAAATCCATACCAATTTTATCCCATTTCCATTCAGGAATAGCTAAAGGTTGAAGGGTGCCAGCAGGCCGTTGATGTTCTGCTTTTACATGGCGACAGACATCACAGCTAGCAACAAACTAAGCAATGTCTCTCTTCATCCTAGTCCACCAGAACCTCTGGCGTAGGTCCTGATACATCTTGGTACTACCGGGATGAATGGTGAGAGGAGATTCATGAACCTCCTTAAGGATCAACTGCCGTAGATGCTGGTTCTTGGGAACCACTAAACGGTTCTCAAAGTACACAACACCATGATCATTTAGCACCTCCGCTAGCAATGTTCTCCTTGATTCTAGATATTCCTTTATCTCGCTTTTGGGCAGCAATAATCTGATCCGTAAGAGTAGGTTTCGCCACCAAGGTGGAAAGAAATCCTTGAGGAACGATGTGAAGATTAAGCTTCCGAAATTCCTCATGGAGGAGCGGTTGACTTTGTTGTAGCATCAGATTGTTACAATAAGATTTACGACTTAGTGCATCAGCCATGACATTGGCTTTTCCAGGGGTGTAAGTTATCCCTAAGTCGAAATCTGTGATCAACTCGATCCAACGTCTTTGCCTGAGATTCAAATCCGGTTGGGTGAATATGTACTTCAGACTTTGGTGATCAGTGAAGATTTTACAACGATTACCGAGGAGGTAATGTCGCCAGGTTTTAAGTGCATAGACTACAGCTACAAGCTCTAGAGCATGAGTAGGATAGTTCTCCTCCTGTGGGTGCAATTGCCGTGAAGCATAAGCAATTACGTGACGATCTTGCATAAGAATGCAACCTAGTCCTTGTCGCGAGGCGTCGTAATAGATAACAAAGTCCTTAGAGAAATCTGGTGGTACCAGTACGGGAGCAGATGTCAGGCGTGTTTTCAGTTCCTGAAAGCTGTGCTCACATTGTGGAGTCCACTCGAACTTGTTATCTTTCTTGAGGAGTTCAGTTAGAGGTTTGGCAACTTTGGAGAAGTTCTCGACAAAGCGGCGACAATAGCTCGCTAAGCCAAGGAAACTCCAAACTTGCTTGACTGATTCAGGTGGAGTCCAGTTAAGGACGGCTTGAACTCGCTCGGGGTTGACAGCAATACCCTTACCAGAAATTACATGTCCTAGATAGGTCACTTATGGTAACCAAAATTCGCACTTAGAAAATTTGGCATAAAGGCGATGCTCTCAAAGTTTCATCAACACTAGCCTTAGATGTTCAGCATGTTCTTCCTCGTTCTTGGAGTAGATGAGTATATCATCGAGGTAAACCACGACGAATTTATCCAAATACTCCATGAAGATTGAGTTCATTAAGCAAGAGAAAGTGGCTGGAGCGTTGGTTAAACCGAAGGACATGACGGTGTACTCGTATTGGCCATAACGAGTAACAAAGGCCGTTTTAGGAATGTCCCCGTTCCTGATTTTGATTTGATGGTAGCCCAACCTCAAATCCATTTTGGAGAAGATTGAGGATCCAGGGAGCTGATCATACAGGTCGTTGATCCTGGGGAGCGGATACTTGTTCTTGATTGTGACCAGGTTAACTGGCCGATAATCTACAACCATCCGATCCGTACCATCCTTCTTCTTGACGAAGAGGACGGGACAAGCCCAAGGAGACGAACTAGGACGGATGAAACCCTTTTTCAAGGACTCATCGAGTTGTTTCTTAAGCTCGGCTAGTTCTAGTGGTGCCATTTTGTAGGGTCTTCTAGAAATTGGGACAGTTCCTGGAATAAGATCTATTACGAACTCAACATCTCTGTCAGGTGGAACACCTGGCAGTTCTTCTGGAAAGACATCCGGAAAGTCATGGACTACCGGAACGTCTTCGAGGTCTGCCAAAGGACTGGCGTTAAGAGAAAATAGCTGTCGCTTGGCTACTCGGGTCAAGACATTGACTATCTTCCCGAAGGATGGGTGAGTTGAACAGTCCTAGAGAAGCAATCAATCTTGGCATGATGGGCTGACATCCAGTCCATACCCAAGATGATATTAATATCCGAAGATTTGAGAGCTATGAAAGATGCGAGAAAAACAAGTCTGTCGACTTGAATTTCATTTCCATGGCTTACTCTAGAGGTTTGCCATCTAGAACCAGGAGTAGAAATTTCCATAGTGGAAGGCATGTCACAGAATGCGGTGTTATGCAAACGAGCATAATTTTCGGATATGAATGAATGAGATGCTCCAGTATCGAAAAGAACAGATGCCGGGTGGCAATTAACAAGGAGCGTACCGAGAACGACGTTGGGATCCTCTTGAGCTTCTTCAGCAGAGATACAGTTGACATGGCCACGTGCAGCGGTGGCCGGCTTGGCGTAGAACGCTTTCCCTGTCGGCTTGCCACGGCCAACAGCTTTTCCAGATTGGTTGGGGTTGGTCTGGGGACACTCGCGCAGGTAGTGGCCCGATTCCCCACACTTGAAGCATGTCACGGAGCTGGTGCGTGGAGGAGCATTGTTGGTTGGACCACCATAGGGCTTGGCTGGTGCAAACTGTTGAGCTGGACGAGGCGCCTGATAGGATGGCCTCGGTGTGAACCTGGGTGGCAGGGCAGTGTTAGGCACCCACACCCGGCGCTTCTGAGGACCAGCACCGGATGAGGAACCCAAGTCACGGCCATGCTTGCGTGTAGCTTCATAATCAATCTGACCAGACTCAGCACTGATGGCTTTGTTAACAAGCTTCTGAAAAGATGTGCACTCATGGAGACGGAGGTCGCGGCGAAGCTCAGGGCTAAGTCCCTTACGGAACCTTGCTTGCTTCTTGGCATCAGTGGAAACTTCCTCAGTTGCATATCGTGCAAGGGTACCGAACTCCCTACTGTAAGCATCCACAGAGAGTCGGCCTTGAGTGAAACTGCAGAACTCCTCACGTTTACGGTCCATAAGACCCTCCGGAATGTGATGTTCACGGAAAGCCTCGCTGAATTCAGCCCAAGTTGTGACATGGCCTGCTGGGCGCATAGCTCCATAGTTCTCCCACCAGAGACTGGCGGGGCCTTCAAGATGATATGCGGCAAATGTGACCTTGTCAGCCTCAGCTACGAGTGCAGAGCGTAGCTTGTGGGTAATACTGTGAAGTCAGTCATCAGCGTCGAGGGGCTCGACGGAGTGGTGGAAAGTGGGTGGATGTAACTTGATGAAATCACTGAGTGACACCAAGTTATTCCTCTGATGGTGTGCCGTATTTTGCTCGATGCGCTCCAACAAACGGTTGGTCTCCCGCTTGTTTCTCTCGGCCTCCAGCATAACCTCGGCCAGAGAAGGAGGGTGAGGCAGGTTTGTTTCCCCAACTCTGCTGCCTTCGGCCTGCTCTGGGGGAGCAGGGTTGGTGTGGGTGTTAACCATCCTAGGAAAACAAGACAATGGTTTAGTCCAGGATGATAGGATTCTGACATAGAAATGTAGAATGTAATGGATAACTTTGAATGTAAGATGATCATCCGTATGACATGGTAGATACAGAAACTGTTTCTTTTATTCCATCGTCATACACACCATACAAGGTTTAGTACAAAACCAAACAAAGTACTACTACGGTGAGAAGAGGATTACATCTCATCGGAGGCATTCCAAGCTCCTATACATTATTTTTCTACACCTCCGGAAGGCGGTACAAGCTAAGTCATATCCCACGAGTCACGCAGGACGGTGGACGATACAAATAGTACAATACTAGTGATACTACTACTAACTCAGACAGCTCTGTAGTAGTCTTCATAGAAGTCACCTCCATAGCCTGGAAGCTCAATGTGATCATCCGGAAATAGTCGGTCCCGTGGAGCTTGTGGACCATAGGGGCTAGGATGAGGTCTTGGACCAACAAACGGTGGCCTGTGGGGACCATGAGGTGGGGTGATGCCTCCTACATCACGCCAATCCATCATGTATGGCAGAGCAGATCTCACAGGATAGAGATCTCGCATATCCATATATCCAGCTTGCACAGCCAGTGCAAACCGAGTCAACGTGGCCCAATGATCAGCACGGGTATTGAAAAGCTCTAGTCTCAAGGCCCGATTTTCACGGTCCTTGTCTTCAAGCAACTGTGCAGTGGTGCAGGTTAGTGAATCCTCCTGAGTGGAGTCAGCATAGATAGCCTGGAGATACCCTTGTGCTCCCGGGAGTGAAGCTGGCATATATCGGAAGTCGGAGTTCCGGAACAAACCAGTCCTGACTCGCATGATGGTCATCATAGAGTAGGCAGCATCCTGCACAGCCATCTCAATAGTAACCCCGAGTCCATAGGAGCAGTGGAGGGGCTCGGTAGATCCAGGATAAGATGGAAATATCCTGACAGTGCAAAAATATTGACTTTGATTAAAGTCTCAAAATTGCTCTTCGACCGTGTAGTCAGGATACCAACGGTATCCAGCCTCAACCATTACCCTGACCAACATGGCAGTATGGCCGGGTACATCTAGACATCGAGTCAAACGAACCACTTGATTCTGAGGACGGGAAGCCATCTGGAACATGATAATCACAAGACATTAGAATTTCTAGCAGAAATTGGACAGCATAACGAATGTAGATGCTCAAAAAGGATTTTGAGGCATTTGACAAAGAATTGCATAGACACTCAACCACATCATATCAAGGTTCTGGGTCCATCTTAGCACATAATGGGGTAGTAGAACTAAACTAGGCTTGTATCCATCAAACCTATAAGGTACTACTGATTAGTAACACGTGAACCTGATAGAGAGAAGAGATCCTAATTCCTTAACCCCCGGTGGAAGAATGGACTGACTCAGATCAGAATGTCATGAGATAGAGAAGTAAAACGAGCCTTACGTTCCATCCCACAATCAATTCCCCTACATATAACTAAAGCATTTCTAGACTCAACATCGACCAGTTTGGCTTGGAGAACCTACAGGCAGTCCAGCTCTGATGCCAACGCTGTCAGGACCCCGACTCGATGCCACATCGATCTAGCATGTAACACCTCATATCACTTTGCGTCCTCACGCACGGTATTCCCACGGGTGTCGTCTTACCTTTGCCCGGGACCGTTTGCGCCTTTTGGCACACGTATATGATAGTGTCGCTAGCATCCATATGGTAAGGAGCCCGGGCTGACATGGCTAGTCGTAAACCCAAAGTGGCACAGACTTACAGGGACAGGCATCCCTGACCCAGCATCGAACGTGTCAGTCATCAGCGAGTGAATCTGGGCTGTAGCACTAGGCTAGCAGGACTCCGGTAAACCGGGATGTAGCGGGCTAACAGGACTCCGGTATTCATCGCGTGACATTTCCCCGAAGGGACAGACACAGGAACGAAGAAGGACACATGCCGACCAGCCTAAGTGTTCCGGAGCAGTAGCAAGCTACCAAGGCTCAGTGGAGACACTAGGAGACATTTCCCGTTAAGAGAGGCTACTAAGAATAAACAACTAGATAGTCAGATCCCACACATACCAAGCATTTCAATCATACACACAATATGCTCGATATGTGCAAATACAACAAGGCATCACAACATGACTCTACAACACAAATACTTTATTTAAAGGCTCAAGGAGCCATACATATCATACACACAAGTACGGGTCACACGACCCAGCATTCAAGTCATACAGACATACAAGCCAACAGCGGAAGAGACATGTCTGAGTACAGACATCTAGTAAAATAAAAGAGGCTTGAGAAAGCCTGGCTATACTACGTGGTCCTTCACAAGCTCAGGATCACCACCTGGGCTCCAGCCTATTCATCGATGTCAACATCTACGAAGAACCCATCAGAAGGGGTTGCAGCGTCTTCTGTAAAAATGTAAATTATAGCAACATGAGTACAAAGGTACCCAGCAAGACTTACATCAGATCCTACATACATGCACATTATCAAGAAGGGTTGGTGGGGTTATTGCAGCAAGCCAGCTTTGACTCTTGGCTAAGCTATCTTACGAGACACCAACTTGAAATGGTTTTGCGCACTCGAGTCCACTACACACCACTTCAATACACCACCGAGGATCCACCTCCGTCATCCTACGGAAAAGCCATCCTCGGCACTCACACTTATCTTGAGGATTTTAGTAGTGTCCATTTACTTGTTTATCAACTGTATAGGCAACCAAGTAGTCCTTTACCGCGGACGCGGCTATTCGAATAGATCATGTTAACCCTGCAGGGGTGTACTTCTTCATACATGTTTCCACCACTTAGCGTCTGCACACGAATGTGCTCGGCAGATTTCAAGCGAAAGCAGACGTGGGTGTAGACCACGACCTACCTAAACACCTAAGTCTCTAGTCCAGGTTTATCGCCTATTCAGGTTCCATCCGCAGGGAGTCCGGCCGGGGTTCCACATACGGCCCCGAACGATGTGTACAGGGTTCCGAGACACCTAACGGGTGCTCGGTATACCCGGCCACGTACCTACCGCATCACATCCCACCCCGCGGGTCAGCGCTGCCCACGGCCTCCAGTAACTACAAACACCAGAAACTACTTGCAACTCCTGGACAGAGGACTAGAGTGAATAAGAAGTCGAGCGGGGTCATATTTCAGGGCCCAATGCATGGTAGTAGCTGAATCTTAAATCACACATACAGATCTCAGTACTTAAGGTCGGCTTCAATGAAACAACCCACCATGTACTCCTACATGGCCTTTCATCGATACCTTTACCAAATCGTGTTCACCACATCACTCTCATTACCGACATGATCATTTCACTCTAGCCCATCACCCAGATGAACCAGACCTGACACGACTCTAAGCATAGCAGGCATAGCAAGGTAGGAACAACACATACATATGGCTCAATCAACTCCTACACATGCTAGTGGGTTTCATCTAGTTACTGTGGCAATGACAGGTCATGCAGAGGAAATGGGTTCAACTACCGTAGCACACAGCAGTTTGAAACGGGTTGTCTTAATGCAGTAAAAGAGAGCAGAAGCGAGAACATGGGATTGTATCGATATGATCAAATGGTTGGTTGCTTGCCTGATGGGTCGATGCACTGATATTGTTCTTCGTTAGGGTAATCGTGGTACTCCTCGGAGGCAGAACCTGCCGCAAAGAGCACCGATACACAAACATCACCAAACAATATGCAACAATATGATGCATGCATGAGACATGGCAAAATGAGTGTATTGGGCTAATGCAACTAAGACCAGATGGGTTTGAATCATTTTGAATCAAAGATTCAAGTTTCAAACTCATAAATGGCCCTTTAAAGTGCTTTATCTTGTTCTGCACTAAACATCAGGTTAGCTTGCTTAAACAAGCATGAAACCAGTATAGATGGATAGATTGGATTTTTCTGATCATTTTTCATATATAAAACTTTGCATTTGGAGTTACAGATTAATTTCTATGATTTTTTGAAGTTTGGGTTATTTTCTGGAATTTCTTGTGTAATAATAATTCCAGTAAATAATTTACTGCGTCAGCATTGCGTCAGGATGACGTCAGTGGTCAACGGAACAGTCCAGGTCAAACCTGACTAGTGGGTCCCGTGTGTCAGTGTAATTAGTTTAACTAATATTAATTAAAACTAATCCTAATTAGTTAACAGGGCTGGGTCCCACCTATCATTGACCCAGGGGGGTCAAACTGGGCCCACCCATGGTCAAACGAGGGGTCAACGGGGTCAACTCACCGGCGTTTAGCCGCTGGCGAGGCCGAACGCGGTGGTGAGAGTGGTTTTGTGCATTCCGGCGACCAAATGAGCGGCGGAGGGCATCTACGTGTAGCTGGGAGCAAGCCGCAGCTCTTGGTGGTGTTGGTTGAGCTCGGGGTGGCCGGAAACGGCACCGGCGACGACTTTGGCGATCGCCGGAGTTCGGGTGGGGTCGAACTCGAGGCTACGGGACACGGCGAGGCTCGTGGAGTGGTGCTACGGGTTCCTGCGGGTGCGGTGAGTGCGATGGACAGGGTGGTGTGGCCGGTTGTTGGCCAGAGACACGTCGGCGATGAGCTCGGCGACGGTGCGTGCGGTGAAGGTTCATGCGCTCGCTGTGGTGCACGAGAGCGAGAGAGGAAAGGGGGGAGAGGTAGCTGGGCTCACGGCGATCTCGAGGAACCAGACGGCGCGATCGGGGACGAGCTGGTGCGGTGGCGACGGCGAAGGGGATCTCCGACGATGGCGGGTCGGACGAGGTCGGTGCAGTGGCTTCGGGGCACGCGAGCGCTCGGGGCTCGGCTAGCTCGAAGGAGAATAGGGCGGCGGAGCTCCTGAACACGGTGGCGCGGCGCGAGGACGACGGAGAGCGCGACTACAGCGACAGTGCGGCTGCGGTGGCGTTGGCCATGGCATGGGAGAGCGAGGGAGAGGAGCTGGGGGCGAATGAGGGTGTCCACGGGGTTCGGGGCTCGACGTGGAGCTCATCCAGGCCAACAGAGAGGCGAGGGGGTGAAGCAGGGTGGCGGGCAGCTGCGTGGCGCGCGCTGGCGTCGCCGTCGAGCACCTGCCTGCCTGGAGAAGGCAAGCAGCTCGCTGGAGCGGCTGCTGGGCTGGGCCGGCTGGTGGGCTGGCTAGGTGGCGCCAGGTAAGTTCGCTCTCTCTCTCTTTTATTTTCCTTTTTTTTATTTTTCTGTAAGTTTGTGGACTTTTCTAAAAATACCTAGGCAACTCTAAGATTCACCAAACTACTTATGGCCACTAACTGGAATATATCCAGCATGGAACATTTTAGTTTGGGATTATTTGAGCATTTAAAATAATTTATATAATTTAAATGCCCAAACTCAAATACTTATAATTTAATTCAAAAACCTTAGGATGACCTAGAAAATTGAGCACCACTTTTGGCAGAGGTTCTGAACCAAGACAAAAATGATGGACTTTTTAGAAGGGCATTTCAGGTTCATTGAAAATATTTTTAGTAAACCCTAGTTGGTTTCAGAGGGGCAGGGGGTTCTGTCATCCCCATTTCAAGTTTCCGATGAAATAATAGACATGGTGCAACACTCTAATGCATGAACTAGCTAGGGTGTGACACCTATCTATTTACTTTTATGTTGAGTCATCATCCTCTTATTAAAAAGCACCAGTTGGAGAGCACCGCTGTCATTTGCAGGCATTACTATTAATTTACATTGAGTATGATTGTGACTGGATCTCTTTTACCATGAATTACAATGTCTAGTCAGTCCTTGATCTTCAAGGGTGCTCTGCATTTATGTTTTGCGGTCTCAAAAAGGGCTAGCGAGATACCATTTTTTTATGTCGTATTATGATTGTTTTGAGAAAGTGTTGTCATCCGAGATTTATTATAATTGCTCGCTAGTAGATTATGCCTTTGATATGAGTAAAAATGAGACCTAAATGTTATTGTGAATATGGTTAGTTGATAATCCTTGCTGAAAACTTGAATGCTGGCTTTACATATTTGCAACAAAAAGATCAAACAGAGTTTGTAAAAGTTTTTCTTTATCACTTTCAGTTTGTCAACTGAATTGCTTGAGGACAAGCAAAGGTTTGAGATTGGGGGAGTTGATACATCTCCAACGTATATACTTTTCCAAACACTTTTGCCCTTGTTTTGGACTCTAACTTGCATGATTTGAATGGAACTAACCCGGACTGACGTTGTCTTCAGTAGAACTACCATGTTGTTATTTTTGTGAAGAAATAAAAGTTCTTGGAATGACTTGAAAATCCACAGAGACACGTTTTGGAATTAATAAAAAATATTAGCAAAAGAATCAGCATCAGGGGGCCCACACCCTGTCCACAAGGGTGCAGCCCCCCCCCCCCCCGGGCGCGCCCCCTGCCTCATGGGACCCCTTGGACTCCACCAACCTGAACCCCAACTCCATATATTCACTTTCGGGGAGAAAAAAAATCACAGAGAAGGATTCATCGCGTTTTACGATACAGAGCCGCCGCCAAGCCCTAATCTTCTCGGGAGGGCTGATCTGGAGTCCGTTCTGAGCTCCGGAGAGGGGAATCCGTCACCAACGTCATCATCAACCATCCTCCATCACCAATTTCATGATTCTCACCGCCGTGCATGAGTAATCCCATCGTAGGCTTGCTGGACGGTATGGGTTGGATGAGATTTACCGTGTAATTGAGTTAGTTTTGTTAGGGTTTGATCCCTAGTATCATTATGTTCTAAGATTGATGTTGCTATGACTTTGCTATGCTTAATGCTTGTCACTAGGGCCCGAGTGCCATGATTTCAGATATGAACCTATTATGTTTTCATGAATATATGTGAGTTCTTGATCCTATCTTGCAAGTCAATAGTCACCAAATATGTGTTATTATCTGGCAACCCTGAAGTGACAATAATCGGGACCACTCCCGGTGATGACCGTAGTTTGAGGAGTTCATGTATTCACTAATTGTTAATGCTTTGATCCGGTACTCTATTAAAGGGAGGCCTTAATATCCCTTAGTTTCCAATAGGACCCCGCTGCCACGGGAGGGTAGGACAAAAGATGTCATGCAAGTTCTTTTCCATAAGCACGTATGACTATATTCGAAATACACCTACATTACATTGATGAACTAGAGCTAGTTCTGTATCACACTATGTTATAATTATTGCATGATGAATTGCATCTGACATAATTATCCATCGCTGATCCATTGCCTACGAACTATTCACATATTGATCTTTGATTAGTTACTTCTCCGTTGCCATTGTTACGATTGCTACAAAACTGCTACTGTTACTTTTGCCACCGTTACCGTTACTTCCATACTACTTTGCTACTAAATACTTTTTTGCAGATATTAAGTATTTCAAGTGTGGTTAAATTGACAACTCAGCTATTAATACTTGAGAATATTCTTTGGCTCCCCTTGTGTCGAATCAATAAATTTAGGTTGAATACTCTACCCTCGAAAACTGTTGTGATCCCCTATACTTGTGGGTTATCACCAGCAAGGACTGTTGCGCCCCCAGTATGGGCCTCACCTGAGGTGAAGGAAAGAGGGGGAGAGAGAAAGGAAGGGGATGGATTCAGCCTCCCCCTTCCTTCCCTCCTCCCTCCTCCTTCCTTCCCCCTCCGAAAAATATGGTAAGGAGGGGCGAATTGGACTAGGCCCCAAAGTAGGATTCCTCCTACTTGGAGCGCCCCAAGGCTATTCCCCTCCCCCTCCCACCTACACACACACACACACACACACACACACACATACACACACACACACACACACACACACACACACACACACACACACACACACATATATATATATATAGGGAAAATACATCTTATCACCCGGTGGTAGTTACCCCATATGCCTCATATATACTAATTTATCATTTTAAATATATTCATATACTATATCTAATATATTTCAAAGCAAGTTACATGAAAAAATTACATATAAACCCATAGTTTTTGTTATATTTGTGAAATACATACATATTTGTACGTAAAAAAAGGCATACTCAAAACATGGTATATACTACCCAAAAATTAGTATATATACTACCTAATCTTTGTTATATACTACATACTACACGTACATGCTCTCAATTTTGACAGATAGTACATACAACATATAAAACACAAGTGGTGGTAACTACCACTGCTTATATATATATATATATATATATATATATATATATATATATATATATATATATATATATATATATATATATATATATCTGTGTGTGTGTGTGTGTGTGTGTGTGTGTGTGTCGGCTATTCTGTTACCCTACTTGAATTGATGAATTCAAGCGGTTGAACTGATGAAATTCGAGCGGTTGAACTGATGCTTTCCGTTGCTTTTAAAAATCGTCTTCTTTAGTTCAAATTTTTTTGTAATTTTTTTTTGTCGAAATGGGGCGTGTAATATATTGTTGAAAATCTCTTGACATCCACATTACAATCTTATAATTTGTTTTTGCAAAAAAATTATGATTTAAGAGCAGTTTTGAAAAAACCATTTTTTTCAAAACCGAAAACGTGAATCATATTTTTGACTTAATATTCAAACGGTTTGTCGGTATTGAGCAAATAAGATGGCGTTGGAAAGCTTGTGAAAATCCGCATCTTCCATATATCTACTATTTTTTCAAATTCTATATGATTTTTAAAGTAATTTAAAAAACGATGAAATTCTGGGTGAAATGTTTTTTCACTGTTTTTTGCAAACGGTTTGTCGGATTGACGCAAATGATACGGCATTGGAAAGCTATGTAAAATGGGCAACTTTTGCGTATAGAAAGTTTTTTCTAATTCCTTACGGTTTAAATAGAAATTCAAATACGGTTAAAATTGGTTTTGAACACAGTTTTTTTTATGTTTGTCGAAATGGGGCAAATAATACACCGTTGGATAGCTATCGAAAATGCGAAACTTAGTCATCTTGAACACTTACTCTACTTCGCAACCGATTAAGAGTAATTTGGAATATGGCATGACGGATCTTGCTGTTTTCTCGTCTGAAAAACAGAATAGTCGTACTGATATATGTGTATGTTTGTACTGAGCTATTTTTTGTAGAGTAATTTTGAATGGTTCCGGAAAAGGATACTTGTACTGATGTTTGCATGGGTTTGTATTAAGCGTGTTTTCACTAATTAGACTTTGCTCTGTTTTTTGGGTAATATTTTTCTCGTAAGTTTTCAACGGTTTATTGTATCCTAACCCCGAACTTGCATGATTTTTATTGTTGAACTGAATGTTATTTTTTTGTCAAATTTTTTTTGCGTGTTTCTTTTTTCTAAGTCAATTTTTTTTGCAATGAATGTTCTAGATTTCTCTTGTTTTGCAACTTGAATTTTTACCATTTTAAACTTTTACCAACTTGAATTACCGTGTGTGGATGAGCACTTGAACTTGTAGAATTTAAATTTTTTTGTTTTAATTCTTATTTGTTTTCCTGTCCGAACTTATGGTATCATCATCACTAAACCTGCGTGGTTTCTGTAGCTGAACTAAAATCTATGTTGTCTGTGAAAACTAGGAAAATTACATCTCCGTCAGGAAAAAAGAGTACTTGTACCGATGTACATGTGCATTTGTACTGATGTATTTTTCATAGAGTAATTTTGAAAAGTTCCAAAAAAGTACTTGAACGGCTGTCCGTATGGATTTGTACTGAGCATGTTTTCACAGACTAGACTTTACTCTGTCTTTTCTGTATGGTTTTCCTCGTAACTTTTCAGTGGTTCACGGTATCATCGTTCCCGAACTTGTGTGGTTTATACCGTTGAACTGAATGACAATTTTTTTAAAGAAAATGTTTTGTGTGTGTTTTTTTTAACTAACATTTTTTCAGCGTTGTTCTGGACTTCTCTCATTTTACGACTTGAACTTTTACCATTTGAATTTTCATGGGGTTTTTTTGAAGGTTTTTTCCCAAACTTATCTAGGACGTCGTGTTGAACTTACAATTTTTTCTACGATGGACGACTATTTTTTGAGCTTTTTTGGTAGAACTTGCACCGAACTTGCATGGTTTATATCGTTGAACTGAATGCTATTTTTTTCCCAAAAAATTGTTTTTGTGTTTCCTTTTTGTTTGGAAGTCAATTTTTTTTGTAACGATGTTCTAGACTTCTCTTGTTTTGCGACTTGAGCTTTTACCATTTAAACTTTTACCATCTTGAATTATCGTGTGTAGATGAGCACTTGAACTTATAGAATTTAAAGTTATTTGTTTTAATTCTTATTTGTTTTCTTGTCCGAACTTATGGTATCATCATCACTGAACCTGCATGAACCTGCATGGTTTCTGTAGCTGAACTAAAATAAACTTCTACCCAAATAAATGTGAACACTAGGACATTTGTACAACAAAAACTGAATCTAATGCCAATATTGAACTTGCAGGTTCCATACGCAAGCTAGCTACCGACATCAAATTTACTGATCCTAAAATCAATCACCACCACAAGAACACAATAAAATTCTCCAAATGGTTGCTCGAGGAAGAGCTGGCTGCTGAACCCAACCACATTTACCGCTGGGAGCAGCCAACCAGTAGTTTGTATAGGGATTTAGCGACGTCGGCGGACGCCATCTCGCACCTGAGAATCAAACCAAATATTCAGGCGAATACATAAGTGCACAAGAGATATTTCTTTAGCAAGAAATTTTCAAGGAACAGGCAAACCAAATTTTCTTCTCCAAGAAATGTTTTTGTGTTTTGTGATAGTAACCATTGATGCAACAGTAGATTGTGTGTGGAATGTCGCAATATATACCTGTACAAAATTTTTTAGTATTGATGACTAGTACTTGCCTTGACAATACAACGGCATGCTTCGCAGGGTTGAGCCACAATGGTGAATGGTGGTTGATGGCGAGGCGGCACGACACGACGAGCGGCGTGGGGACGAGTGGGTGGTTCACGACATGTCGCTTTAGATGCGCCTGTTGGACAGATTTTCTTCTCCCATCTGGATGGATCAATTGCAGAACTTGCTATTAGAAACAGGAAAGATACAAAATAGTCATGTGCTCAAACTTGGAATTAAGATATGATTTCATGTCCTTATCCATTATAAAATCATTCTGTACATTTTGTAGAATACTTGCTCTCAGTACTAGTCATTCTACTTAGTTATCCAAAACTGTTGTGAAGGCTGCATCCATTTTTCTCAAGAAAACGTAACATACAAGTTTTATACAAACAGAAATATGCACCAAAAGATATACCCAAAATTCAAGTTGTACAACATCGGAAGAAACAAATAATTTGACGCCAACCTAAGCGAGCACTGAAAGATGCAAAAAGAGGCTTTTTCGAGACTTTGACTTTGGTACATGTTTTGCTCTACAAGTTGATAAACCAAGAGCAGTACAGATGCTCATTTCTCATGCTTAACCACACGCTCATGTTTCTTCTATAGGAAGATGGAAACATAAAGGAAACCAGTCTTACGATGAGGAAGTAGATGTACTAAAAAAACATATGAAAGATGAACAATACCAACGCTAAATCTATTAGTCTGCAGCAACCAGACTATAGCAATACTAAATCTATTACTTGCTCCTGCTTCGTATGACGACATGACATGGTTTCAGTTCGGCATTTTCAGAGGAACTAGATTAAATTAAATTCCAGTACCGCTTAATCCACCCAGGTGCCCATGAAGACGGCAGTGTACAACAACTTCCCTGTCCTGGCTCATTGCGGGACATGCACTGGACCAACGAGAAAAAGGATCTGAAGTGATAAAGGCAACAGACTCAAGATGACTGAAAATTTTGTCACAACATAATTGCAAATCAACATCTAGCTTCTTATACAACGGAGATCTACCCTACTAGTCAACATATGCAAGTCTGATACATACCAAATTGGTTGAAGATGATTACCAAAACAAAATGGATATTATTTTTCACATTTTGAATTTCTTCTAATTGGACTTATGACCGGGAAGTAGATGGACTGAAAAGCGGGAACTATGACAAAATTTCTAGACAATGAACTACCATACAATATTAAGCTGATTTATATTTTTTAACACGCACACTACACTGATTCAGCTTTGCTTTACGAACTGATGATAAAATACACAGTGGGCTGCTACATGGGGGCTATCCATGATGTGAATCATGCCGAGTTGGACTGCGGAGCTGGACGTCCTCGACCCCCCCGTGGTTCCTCGGGTCGCACTGTTTTCACCAGTGAAGCAGAGGTGATGGAGTTGGACCTGAATGGGATTCGACTTGCACAGGAACACGCACATACACATGTCAAATGTTCAGAACATGAGTCTTTGTGGTCTGCATAGAGTTTCTCAAAAACAAAGTAGTAATAAGATTGCACAGTACGTGAAGCAGATCAACCCAAATTGCACAAACATCACGCTTTTAATTTAGGGGAAAACACTCTGCTCAGGGTCTGAATGAATCGCTAGAAGCAAAACTTTGCTTTTCAGCAGTGGAAACCAAACTTTGGTTTTGCAACTCAAGAATCTGTAACTCCTTAAAAAAGATTGCCAGCAAAGAATTGACAAATGGAGCAGAAACAGAAACTTTGAGCTAAGATTTGGAGAGCGCCGCTCGGATCCTGCTCTCAGTACGTACATGAGCAGGAACCACCATGCCTAAATCGTCAAAATATCCTCCCTTGTTTCCCTTAGAAGTTCGCCAGGATGAACTGGAGATTGATGCTAGGGTGTATCGTATTTCACAAGAAAATTATCTCACTAATTGAAGATATCTGAAGAAATCCAGATTCAAGGCAGTGTAGGCGAAACAGAGGAGGGGAGGGGAGAGCGTCCATACTGTTGTGCCTAGGCTAATCTCATTCAGCGTAGAAGTAGTCTTGCATTTCTGTTTCTGAATAAGGCGTGTGCATGGTCGGGGTGTGACCTGCGCACGCACGCATGTAGTGGAGGGCCGCACTTAGCGCGCGCCACTCCTTTCCTTTTTTCTCTCCCGGTCGTTGGCTTGAGCTATGAGACGCAGTAGCTGGACAGAGCGGCAGTTGCGGATCATGGCAGCGCGACCGGGAGGTAGTTAGCTTCTTTGTAGCATCAAAAGGAATGAGAAAAGAACTGAAAAGGCTGCGCAGTTAGTGGCGGCACGAACAGACTCTCTCGCTCTCGCGTTCATCCTCCCTCTCGCTCTCTGATTCTCCTCGTTCGATCGTGTGCCTCGACAACGACAATTGGCATCAGAGCTACGTGGTGTTCGATCCACTCTCCGGTGGCCGGCGGTGTCCGATCCGCGGCGTACCATGTCAGACACCGATTCTGAGAAAGGGCAGAGCAAGGGTGGGACGAAATCGCCGCCGAAGACGCCACTGACCACGGCGCCAGTGGCGCGCCTGACGGGCGGCGGGAGTGACGAGCTGCGCGTCATCGAGCGAGTAGTGCGGGAAAGCGAGACCTCTACATCATCCATGGTTCTCACCCGCACCAACTACATGGAGTGGTCCCTCGTCATGCAGGTCAAGCTTCAGGTGGCCCGCGTCTGGTCTGCGGTGATCAACGACGGCGCCGATGAGCATGACGACCGGCGCGCACTGCAGATCATTCTCACCGGCGTGCCGCCGGAGATGATCCGTGTCCTGGCCGCGAAGGACTCGGCCAAGAAGGCCTGGGAGACGATCAAAACTCTCCGCATGGGCAGTGAGCGCGCGCGCGAGGCAAAGGCGCAAGTGCGTCGCCGGGAATTTGAGGATCTTCGCTTCAAGGAGGGCGAGTCCGTTGAAGATTTCGCGCTGCGGCTCTCCGGCCTCGTCGCCGATCTCGATCTGTACGGCGATCCGGTGACGGAGCACAAGGCCGTCCAGAAGTTCCTTCGCGTCGTGCCACGCAAGTACCGACAGATGGCTATGGCGATAGAGTCTCTCATCGACCTCAAGACCATGACGATCGAAGAGCTCACTGGGCGTTTGTCAGCGTGCGAAGATCACTATGATCTGGACGACACGGCGCAGTCTGGCGCGCGCCTCATGTACACCTCTGCAGAGTGGGACGCGCATGAGCGGCAGCTCGGCTCTGGCGGCCGGTCATCAGGCGGCAACAACAACAAAGGCAAGTCGCCTGGGAAGAACAAATTCCAGGGTGGTGGCAAGGCGACGCCACCGAGCGCAGGTGCAAGCGGATCCGGCGGCTTCGGCGGAAAGAAGAAAGGCAAGTGCCACTATTGCAACAAGCCGGGCCACTGGAAGAAGGAGTGTTACTCCAGAATCAAGGATGAGGAGCAGAAAGGCAAGCAGGAACAGGCGAACCTTTCCCAAGTCAACGCAGAGCACGATCAGGGCCTATACATGGCTGTGGTCACAACTGTGGACACCACACAGCTCGCGGCGCCCCAGCACGTGTACCTCAACGAAGAGAAGGTCATGCCCGTCCCCTCGCCGGAAGGGGTGTGGTTCTTCGACACCGGGGCCAGCAGCCATATGACGGGCGATCGGCACGTTTTCTCTTCACTTGACGAGACGGTGCACGGCTCAGTGAGGTTCGGCGACGGCTCGGTCGTGGCCATCCGCGGGCGAGGCAGTGTGGTGTTTCGCTGTCAGGGCGGCGAGCAGCGCGCGCTCACCGGCGTCTTCTTCATCCCCAGCCTGCGGACGAACATTGTCTCTGTGGGACAACTGGACGAGGCCGGCTGCATCATCAACATTGCTGACGGCGTCATGGCCGTCCTGGACCCGGCGCGGCGCGTGCTGGCGCGCATCAAGCGCTCTGGAAATCGCCTGTACACCGGAGTACTCACCATTGATGTGCCGGCGTGTCTGATGGCGCAGGGGGACGATGCAACATGGAGATGGCATGCTCGCATGGGGCATCTTCATTTCCGTGCGCTCCGGACCATGTCCACGAAGCAGCTCGTGCGTGGCATGCCAGTGATCGATCGCGTGGCGGAATACTGTGACGGCTGCGCTCTGGGAAAGCAACATCGAGCACCGTTCCCACAGGCCACGGCGTACCGAGCCGAGCGCAGCCTAGAGCTTGTGCACACGGATTTGTGCGGGCCGATCACTCCAACGACTCCGGGAGGTAACAAGTATTTCTTGCTTGTGGTAGATGATTACAGTCGCTATATGTGGTTAGAACTCCTAAGGTCCAAGGACGAGGCGTACTCACGCTTCAAGAAAATCAAAGTGATGGCCGAGGCTGACGGCAACTGCAAGCTGCGCGCGTTCAGGTCAGACCGCGGCGGCGAATTCAACTCCATCGAGTTCAGGGAGTACTGCGAGCAGAGCGGCATCAGGCATTTCACCACCGCGCCATACACGCCACAGCAAAACGGCGTCGTCGAACGTCGGAACCAGACGGTGGTGGAGATGGCCCGGTGCATGATGAAGAGCATGGGGATGCCGGCGTTCTTTTGGGCAGAGGCGGTGAGAACGGCAGTGTATCTGCTAAACCGTGCGCCGACCAGAAGCCTGGAGGGTGTCACGCCCTATGAGGCGTGGCACGGCCGTAAACCCAATGTGCAGCACCTGCGCACGTTTGGGTGCACGGTTCACGTGAAACGCGTCGGCACCGGCATCACCAAGCTCAGTGATCGATCGACACCTATGGTGTTTGTCGGCTATGAGGAGGGCTCCAAGGCGTACCGAGCATACGACCCAGCAACCAAGAAGGTCCAGGTAACACGTGATGTTGTTTTCGAGGAGAACAGACCATGGACATGGAACAATCAGGGCACGAGCGCGGTCACCACCGCGCCAGCCACCTTCACTGTGGTCTACACCACGGAGAACGGTGTCCAGGAGGTGGACAGCGGGTCGTCCGCCCTGCCGGTCACGCCACGTCCAGCGGCGACACCCTCTACACCAACCTTGGGGACGCCGCGATCGACTGCTGTCGCCACGCCAGTGGTGAGCACGCCGGACTCGTTGCAGTCCGGGCCATCGACGCCCACGGACTCGTCAGGTGGCGAGAGCACACCTCCATCCCATGACTCCAGGCACGACGTGCCTACGGGGCAGCCAGTGCGCTATCGGAGTTTCACGAGCGTGCTGGAGGAAACAGAAGACCAGGCAGTGCGCGAGCAGTTTGAGCGCTGCCTACTTGTGCGCTGCCTGTTCAGCGCTGAGGAGCCGCGCGACGTTGGCGAAGCGCTCGCTAGCAAGGCGTGGAAGGGCGCCATGGACGTCGAGATACAGTCCATCATCGACAACAAGACTTGGGAGCTTGCTCAGCTGCCTGCTGGACACAAGGCTATCGGACTGAAGTGGGTTTATCGTGTTAAGCGTGATCCTGCAGGAAACGTCGTCAAGCACAAGGCTCGCCTCGTAGCAAAGGGGTACGTACAGCGCCAGGGGGTGGATTTTGAGGAGGTTTTCGCTCCCGTAGCTCGCATGGAGACAGTACGACTTCTTCTGGCCCTGGCTGCACACTCCGGCTGGGAAGTTCACCACATGGACGTGAAATCAGCCTTTCTAAATGGCGATCTCACTGAAGAGGTTTATGTTGCTCAGCCGCCGGGGTACGAGGTCGCCGGCAAGGAGGAGAGTGTGCTACGCCTTCACAAAGCACTATACGGACTGCACCAAGCTCCACGCGCCTGGTATGCAAAACTAGATGAATCTCTGGCAGCTCTTGGGTTCATACGCAGTCCCTTGGAACATGCAGTCTACAGACGCGGCAATGATCACTCGTACCTGCTGGTGGGGGTCTATGTGGATGATCTGATTATCACTGGCACTGATGCAGCAGACATAGCCTCGTTCAAGGAGCAGATGCAGCAACTTTTCAAGATGAGTGATCTGGGCAAGCTGAGCTACTACCTGGGCATAGAAGTGGAGCAGAACAGCAGCGGCATCACACTCTGTCAGAAAAGCTATGCTGAGAAGATATTGGAGATTGCAAATATGGCGGGCTGCAACAGCTGCCACACGCCCATGGAGTGTCGCCTCAAGCTGAAGAAAGAGGACGACGGTGAGCCCTTCGACGCCACTCTGTATCGCAGGGTGATTGGAAGCCTACGCTATCTGGTGAACACCCGGCCTGACATAGCACATTCTGTCGGGATCGTCAGCCGGTTCATGGAGAAGCCTAGCACACATCACTGGGCTGCAGTCAAGCAGATATTGAGGTATGTGAAGGGCACCAAGCACTATGGATGCAGCTACAGGAGAGGTCAGGGTGTGGCCAAACTGCTCGGGTTCAGTGATAGCGATCACGCCGGTGATGTCGGCGATCGCAAGAGCACTTCCGGGCATGTCTTCTATCTGGGCAAGAACCTGATCACCTGGAGCTCTCAGAAGCAGAAGATAGTTGCACTTTCTTCATGTGAGGCGGAGTATGTGGCCATCGCAGCAGCAACCTGTCAAGGGCTGTGGTTGAGCAGGCTGTTGGGAGATATAACCGGAGCTGCTCCTGCGAGGTTCAGGCTCCAGGTGGACAACAAATCTGCCATAGCTTTAAGCAAAAATCCAGTACATCATGATCGCAGTAAACACATTGACGTGAAGTTCCATTTTGTCAGAGATTGTATGGACAAGGGGCAAGTGGAGATTGATCATGTGGGCACGCAGGACCAACTGGCCGACGCACTGACCAAGGCACTCGGACGGGTTCACTTCATCGAGATGAGGCAGAGACTTGGCATGGTGGGCATGGCGCAATGAGATTAAGGGGGTGAAATGTTGTGCCTAGGCTAATCTCATTCAGCATAGAAGTAGTCTTGCATTTCTGTTTCTGAATAAGGCGTGTGCATGGTCGGGGTGTGAGCTGCGCACGCACGCATGTAGTGGAGGGCCGCACTTAGCGCGCGCCACTCCTTTCCTTTTTTCTCTCCCGGTCATTGGCTTGAGCTATGAGACGCAGTAGCTGGACAGAGCGGTAGTTGCGGGTCATGGCAGCGCGACCGGGAGGTAGTTAGCTTCTTTGTAGCATCAAAAGGAATGAGAAAAGAACTGAAAAGGCTGCGCAGTTAGTGGCGGCACGAACAGACTCTCTCGCTCTCGCGTTCATCCTCCCTCTCGCTCTCTGATTCTCCTCGTTCGATCGTGTGCCTTGACAACGACACATACCGATGGCGAAGATGAAGGTGATGACGCCGCAGAGCAGCTGGCGCACCATCGTCTGGCTCCTGCCGGCACCGCCCCTCCCGCGGCTGCTCCCGCTCCCGCTGATGCCGCCGGTCCCGCTCCTCACCAGCGACGCCAGTGACACATTTCTCGAGATCCGCACGAACGCGCCCGACAGATCCATCTGCCCCATACCCTCCTCACTCCCCACTCCTCCTCCACCCCCTTGGATCACCCACGCACACGCACAGAGAAGAAACAGAGAACAATAGCAGCCGGCGGAGCTGGATTGGGTCTGGCGAGGGATCCGAGCAGGAGAGCCGACTTGGATAGTGGCTAGAGCTCATTTTGAACTGAGAAGGAGATCGCGGTTGCGCCCGGAAGGAAGAGAAGGGGTTTGCCCGGGGCAGGAGGCCAGCCGTGGTCAGGGAAAGAAGCCGAGCGGTGGGCGGCGCTTGGCAGTTCAGGCGATGCAACGGTCATGTCGGACGAGGTCTCGGAGGCGCTGGTGTGCGGGGGGCACGGCGACGGCGTCCAACGGCGGTGGTTGTCGCGGGGCGCGCCCTGGTGACGGAGCCAAGGGGGCTGTGGGAGGTGGAGATGGCGCGGTGCAAACCGGCGGTGGGGGCCACGGCGGCTGTGGGAGATGGCGCGCGCCGGCGGCAGGGACCATGGCGCCTGTGGGAGGTGGTGGCGGTGGCGCGCGCGTCGGCGGTAGGGACCATGGCGCCTGTGGTAGGTGGTGGCGGTGGCGCGCGAGCTGGCGGCAGGGACCTTGGCGCCCGTGGGAGATGGTGGTGGTGGGACGGGGCCTATAAGAGGCCACGGGTAACAGAATATTATTTTGTTACCAGTAACGAAATAACCCTGTCCTAGGGAGGGGGCGCCTAGAACACACGTCAACAATCGTTAGCTGTGTGGGGCTTCATTCCACAGTTTACGCCTGCGGTCATGTTTTCATAGTGCTTAGGCGAAGCCCTGCACGGATCACTTCACCATCACCGTCACCACGCTGTTGTGCTGACGGAACTCATCTACTTCCTTGACACTTTGTTGGATCAAGAGTTCGAGGGATGTCATTGAGCTGAACGTGTGCAGAACTCGGAGGTGCCGTACGTTTAGTGCTTGATCGGTCGGAACGAGAAGAAGTTCGACTACATCAACCGTGTTGTCGAATGCTTCCACTTTCGGTCTACGAGGGTACATAGACACACTCTCCCCCTCTCATTGCTATGCATCTTCTAGATAGTTCTTGCGTGAGCGTAGGATTTTTTTGAAATTGCATGCTACGTTTCCCAACACCTTTGTGGGGATTGTGAAGTGTTCGTGGAGCTTTCCATCTCCAAAGTGGAGGAAGAAGCTAACCATAGTTGTTGGGAATCGCCTTTGTGGTGATATCTCAAGGAGAATTGGGTGAGCTTTCATGGTTACTGTAAGTGCATCTAGTGCCATCCCTAGTTGGTTTTGGAGTATTGACGACAAACATGGTTGAGGGACTAATGTGTTTGTGAGAATTGCAGGATAACACACGTAGAATTCCCTCATTGATTAGTTTTCCTACTAGAGATGACCCCTAAAAATGTATGAAGACATTGAAGACAATGATAGTTCGTGAAGATATTCATGTCGAAGATAATGACGTGTGAAGACATTCACTTGAAGACTATGGAGTGTGAATACATAGTTTCTTTCGTAGTTTCATTTTCTTGTTGAGTCATAGGAACAACCAAACTGTTAAGTGGGGTCCAAGTGAACAAAGTCAGAAGACTGACGTGATGGTCAACCCAAATCCTATGTCTTCGAGTGAAGACAATGAGAGTAAATCTTATCTAGAGTTGGATGAGTCAGCTTTGCTTGTAAACCAAGCCAAGATGTCGCGTGTGTTTGAAATCCAACTGTTGGACACGTGTCAGATCCTTGGTGACTCGGGGTCATTTCGGACATATCATGTCGGGTTGCTTCCTGGCTATAAATAGCCCACCCCTCCACCATAAATCGGTGGCTGCTCAAAGTTAGTACACGGCTTTTGTCGTTTGAGAGCAACCCACCTCTGAATCCTTTGAGCGAGAATCCTTGCAAGGACAAAGCCCAAAACATCCAGAGCCAAAGAGTGCTAGGCATCACTGAAGTATTTTGGTTCGCGTGATCTAAAGACTTATTAAACTTGAAGACTGTGTATCCTCCAGTCGGTTAGGTGAACAATGGCATTGAATTCAAGAACATCGGCCTCGACACTTATCTTGACACTCTTGGCATCACGCATGAGTTATTTGCTCCATACACCCCTCAGCAGAATGGCGTCGTGGAGCGCAAGAACATGACTCTTATTGAGATGGCTCACACTATGCTTGATGAATACAAGACACCAAGGAATTTCTGTCCTAAAGCCATTGATACTACATGCCATATCATCAACAGAGTGTATCTTCACAAATTCTTCAAGAAGACATCTTATGAACGACTCACTTGTAAGAAGCCAAACATAAGCTATTTCAAAGTCTTCGGTGCTAGGTGCTGGATCAAGGATCCACATCACACTTCCAAATTTGCACCGAAAGCACTTGAAGATTTTATGATTGGGTACGAAAAGGATTCGCACACCTACGAGGTCTTGAATCTCTTCCATTATAAAGTAGTTGAAACTGTAGATGTGTGGTTCGATGAGACTAATAGCTCGCAAAGAGAGCACCTGCCAAATGTGATAGATGAAGCTTCTCCAAGTGAATCTATCAAGCTAATGGGAACAGGAGAAATCATACCCACCAAGGAACGGACAGAAGAGGAAACTGTAATTCCATCTCCTACTCAACGCGAAGAAAATGTTGAGCCTAAAAACAATGTTGAAGATGAAGACAATGATCAGCAACAGCAAAATCTTCGCCCTATTCATCCTCGGGTTGCTAATGAAGTTCAGATTGAGAAGATTCTTGACAACATCAATGCACCTGGTCTTACTCGATCAAAAGATATGCAACTAGCAAACTTCTATGGGCATTTGCATTCGTCTCCATATCTGAACCCAAGAAAGTTGATGAGGCCTTCATGGAACCTGAATGGATTCAAGCTATGCAAGAAGAGCTTCAACAATTTGAGCTCAACAATGTCCGGGAGCTAGTCAAACACCCTGATCCTCGCAAGCACAACATTATTGGCACCAAATGGATCTATCACAACAAACAAGATGAACATGGTCAAGTGGTTAGAAACAAAGCTCATCTTGTTGCTCAAGGTTTCAAAAAAGTAGAGGGAATTTGATGAAATCTTTGCTCCTATGGCTAGGCTTGAAGCCATTCACATACTGCTAGCCTAAGCTAATCACAAAAACATACTCCTGTACCAAATGGATGTGAAGAGTGCCTTCCTCAATGGCAAAATTGAAGAAGAAGTATATGTAGCTCAACCACCTGGTTTTGAAGATCCAAAGCATCCTGATATGGTCTACAAGCTCAACAAGGCACTGTATGGCCTCAAACAAGCTCCTCGAGCTTGGTATGACACACTCAAAGATTTCCTGAAGAGCAAAGGCTTCAAACCTGGTTCTTTAGATCCCACTCTCTTCACGAAGACATGTGATGGAGAATTGTTTGTATGCCAAATCTATGTGGATGACATTATCTTCGGCTGCATTGATAATAGATATAGTGATAAGTGTGGGCATATGATGCAAGAGAAATATCAAATGTCCATGACGTTGGAGCTTAAATTATTTCTTGGTCTTCAAGTTCGTCAACAAAGAAATATAATCTTCATATCACAGGAAAAATACCTCAAGGATTGTCTGAAGAAGTTTGGAATACAAGATTGCAAAGGTTACAAGACGCCAATGCCAACCAAAGGTCAACTGGGCTCTGACGACAATGGTAAAGAGTTTGATCAAAAGGTATACCGCTCCATGACTGTTCTTTATTGTACTTATGTACATCTAGGCCAGATATAATGCTTAGCGTTTGCATGTGTGCCCGATTCCAAGCGACACCAATGGAGTCACATCACCTCACGGTGAAGAGAATACTTTGATATTTGGCTCACACCCCAACGCTAGGATTATGGTATCCAAAGGGCTCAGAGTTTCATCTAGTTGGATTCTCATATGCTGATTATGCTGGTGACAAGGTTGATCGCAAGTCTACACCAGGCACATGTCACTTTCTTGGACGATCTCTTGTCTGTTGGTCTTCCAAGAAGCAAAACTGTGTGTCACTCTCCGCTTCTGAAGCTGAATATATTGCTACTGGATCTTGTTGCGCTCGGCTTCTCTGGATGAAGCAAACTCTCAAGGACTATGGCATCAAGAAGAAGAAGGTGCCCCTCTAGTGTGACAATGAAAGTGCCATCAAGATTGCTCATAATACAGTTTAGCATTCGAAGACAAAGCACATTCAGATCCGTCATCACTTTCTCAGACACCATGTGTTGAAGGAAGACATTGATATCATTCACGTCAATGCTGAAGAGCAATTGGCAGATATCTTCACAAAATCCTTGGGTGAGAAAAGGTTTTGCAAGTTGTAGAGTGAGCTCAGTATCTTAGAATCCTCGAATGTCCTGTAATTGGACACACATCCTAACTCTTATGCATATTGATGACTGCTATGTCTCCAATGTATCTATAATTTTTGATTGTTCCATGCTATTATAGTACCCGTTTTGGATGTTTATGGTCTTTACTATACACTTCTATATCATCTTTGGGACTAACCTATTAACCAGAGGCCCAGCCCAAATTGCTGTTTTTTTTGCCTATTTCAGTGTTTCGCAGAAAAGGAATATCAAACGGAATGAAACCTTGGGAGAGTTATTTTTGGAACAAACGCAATCCAGGAGACTTGGAGTGTACGTCAAGAAGCAACCGAGGAAGCCACGAGGCAGGGAGGCACGCCCTAGGGGGGTGGGCGCGCGCCCCACCCTCGTGGGCCCCTCGTGGCTCCCCTGACCGACTTCCTTCGCCTATATATATCACCATACCCTGAAAACAACCAGGAGCACCACGAAACCCTATTTTCACCGCCGCAACCTTCTGTACCCATGAGATCCCATCTTGGAGCCTTTTCCGGCACTCCGCCGGAGGGGCAATCGATCACAGAGGGCTTCTACATCAATTCCAAAGCCTCTCCGTTGAGTTGTGAGTAGTTTACCACAGACCTTCGGGTCCATAGTTATTAGGTAGATGGCTTCTTCTCTCTCTTTGAATCTCAATACAAAGTTCTCCTCAATCTTCTTGGAGATCTATTTGATGTAACTCTTTTTTGCGGTGTGTTTGTCGAGATCCGATGAATTGTGGGTTTATGATCAAGTTTATCTATAAGAAATATTTGAATCTACTCTGAATTTGTCGGAGTAATGGGCCACGGGTAGCCTCACCCGAGTCCCTGAACTTGTCAAAACTTTGGGCCGGCTTCGCCCTGCAACGTCCCAAGCTGAAGCTCCGCCCTCCGGGGGCCGGCTACCTCAACGACCAACCAACCACCAGCAGACGGCACCACGAGTGGCCGGCTTCAGTCGGCCGGCCTCTAGAGAGGACGGCATCGATCAGGCGGCCACCTGGCGCCTGAGAGTCTGCACCCCCATCAATAGGACGAGACAAAGGTTGTGGCTACAGTGAAGCCCTCACCCCCGAATCCTGGGCTTAGTGTGGCCACAGTGCCCTGTACAGGCGGAGATCTCTGCACGGCGCGGTACTATTGCCACTTCCCCTTGACGTCAGTCCAGACAGGCGGAGCCCTATTCCCCACGACCACCTGTCGATACGGCCCATAGGATGCGGGCCCTATCAGGCAGTGGCATCCCAGAAGACGGCTGATACCGAACCAATCGGACTTGGGGAGGGCCGGCCTCCAGTAGGCGGCCGTCCCCTCCCTCGAAGAAAGTGCACCATTAACTTGATGAGACCAGGTGTGGCTACTGTGATCTCCCACCAGGGGGCGGGACTGTAGCCACACTGAGCTGACCAAGCCCGCGTCATTAGCAGCACGGCTATAGTGAACAGCCACCAACCAGACCCGCCAGCAGCGGGAGCGGCCTGTCGGCTCCATACCAGACCAGACGGCGGGGCCCACCAGGCGGCGGGCCCCAGTAGTCGGCGGAGAAGTTAGAGGCCGGAGACACTGACAGCCGGGCCCAGCACCCAGCCAGATTACCATTGTACCCCTGGGGGTTAGGCCTATATAAATCCCCAGGGCACCCATGCAAAGGGTTCCCACCCCATTAGAACTAGCCACAACCCTAGAGCAGGAGAGAGCTAGCCTTGCCTCCTCCTACCTCTAGAACACAGCTCAAGGAGCACCATTGTATCACTTGTGCCTTAGTGATCATGCGGAGACCCCGCAGAGCAGGACTAGGGGTGTTATCTCCTAGGAGAGCCCCGAACCTGGGTAAAGTACACTGGCGTTCGTGTCTACACCTCATCCCGCTTCCAGGCACCGGCGACATTCTACTCGCTCCCACCATGATAAGCCATCCATTGGCATATGTCGCATCAAACCCCTGACATTTGGCGCCCATCACGGGGCGAGGTGCACCGTCTCCCAGAGACCTGCTCTGGACGGGAACCATGTTCCTTCCTGACGAGCGAAGCCAGCCCAGCATGCCCAACAGCGTCAGCCTCGACGCGCTGCACGACATGGAGATCGCCTACGCGGCAAGCTGCCTCGCCGACCTTGTCAGCGAGATTCACCTCTCCGACAAGCCGTCCTCCGACGCGGGCACCGGCTGCTCGAGAGCCGCCTCGTCAGCCTCCTCGACCAGCTTCACGTCACTAGCGAGCCTGCTGTGGACCTGGAGTCTATTGGCTCCACCGACCTAATGATCCTCGACTCCGACACGGTGTCGCTTGACGCGTTCCCCACCAACGTGGTGATCTACGACGAGCCGCCTCCTCACGAGCACAGCGGCGGGAGCACCGTCACAGAGGTGCTCGTCATCAACAGTAGCGAGCGCTCGGCCGGAGACGCTCGAGACCCACTCGATGCAACACTGCGAGACCTAACGGTGCCTATTCCAGAGGACACCGATGCTGAGGTGCTGGAGGCACGCCATGTCCAGCTCCTCGAAAGCGCTGGCCGACTGGCCAGCATGCGACGCCTCTCGGACGCCTACCGGCGCGAGATGGACCGGGCTGTTGGTGGCACGCCGGCTCCTGAGGGGCCTAGCCGCATCGGCTCAATCCGGCAGCGTGGCGCGACCATCGCCAGCATGTTCAGGGCAGAACGCCCCGTCTATGCCACGCCTGCAGAGAACATCCGGGCCGCCCAGGTGGTGACGGACGAGCTGGACAAGTACGAGGGTGACGAGCATTTCCACATGACGGAGCGAGTCCAGCAGCTCCTAGACGCGGCCGCCGCGTAGCACGAGGCCGGGTGCTGTGCTGAAGTGCCCGCTCCACGGAACGATGAACCGCCCCCTCGCTAGGACCATGGCACAACGTCCCGGACACCGACTGGTGGCGCTCGCAGAAGAAGAGGCAATGAGCCGGCTGCCAGCTGCAACCGGACTCGTCTTTCCATCGAGCGTGACGAAGACGGGCGCCCTCGAGCAGTGGAGAGGTGAGGCGACCCGCCCCCTCCCCCGCCGCACGGAGCAAGGCATCCTACTTCGCCGCCTGTCACGCACCCGACACTTGGCGACCGCCTTGGCCGCCGAGAGGGAGTCGGAGAGAATGACGCCCGCCACCGGATCGACCACCTCAACCGATCTCTGGCACTAGAAGAAGAAGACGCATTTGGCCCGCCTTGCTTCAGCCCACGAATTCGAGATGAGCCCTTCCCCAAAGGGTTCACAATCCCAAGAGATACGCCCAAGTACACCAGCTCCGTGAAGCCGGAGGACTGGCTGGTCGACTACTCCACGGCCGTCAGCATAGTGAACGGCAACAAACGCATTGCCGTGAAGTACGTCCCGCTCATGCTCCAAGGCACGGCTCGGACGTGGCTCAACAGCCTGAAGCCCCGTAGCATCAACAGCTGGGTTGATTTCACCGAAGCCTTCATCCACAACTTCACCAGCATGTACAAGCGGCCTCCCAAGCCCCGACAGCTCTCCTTGTGCGTCCAAGAGCCCAGCGAATCGACTCGCGACTATCTCACGTGCTGGGCCGAGCTGTGCAACTCCTGCGAAGGCGTGCACGAGGTGCAGGCAATTGAGTACTTCACTGTCGGGTGCCGAGAGGGCACCCTCCTCAAGCACCAACTTCTCTGCGACGAGCCTGCGACTGTCGACGAACTATTGATCATCACCGACAAGCATGCCACAGACGACTCCTCCATGAAGGCGGAGATCCTAGTTGACGCGTCCAGCAAGGTGGTACCTTAGGCTCCTTGGACTCCGGCTAGTGACACCAGTCGGCGACAGCATCCAAGCGACAACAAGCGGAAGGCCACCCAGCTAGCTTCCACCAGCCGGCAGGTGGCGATAGTCGAGGACCTGCAGCCAGAGGGGCAGCCAGCGCCCAAGCGTCAGAAGGGTGGCAAGTCCAATTGGTTGCCCGCCTTCTCCTATGAACAGACCCTAGATGTGCCCTGCAAGTTCCATAGCGGCGCGAAGCCATCCAACCACACCACATGGAAGTGTCATTGGCTCACCAGGATAGCCAAGGGAGATGGACTCCTACCTCCTCCGCCTGCCGGCCCGCCGCCTCCTCAGCCCCAGCAGTCGGCGGCCTGGCCAGTCGGAGCCATACAAGACGAGTATCCTGAGGAACACGGAGCTTATGTTGTGTTCACCAGTGTGGCCGATGGCAGATGCAACAGACGGCAGCAACAGCAAGAAGTGCAGGCAGTGGCCTCAAATACTCCAGAATTCATGCATTGGTCTGAAAAGCCCATTAGTTGGAGTAGGGTCGACCACCCGGAAGTGATGCCTTCCCCTGGTTCCTATGCCCTGGTCCTAGATGCAACCTTCGCAACAGAGAGGCGGGCAGCTCGTTTCTCCAGAGTCCTGATAGATGGCGGCAGCAGCATCAATATCCTGTAGCGAGACACGATGGAGAAGTTGGGAATCAAGCAGAAGCAGCTCCTCCCCATTCGGACTGTATTCCATGGCATAGTCCTTGGCCTTTCCTGCTCACCAATCGGCAAGACTCAGATTGATGTTCTCTTCGGAGACAAGAATCATTTCTGCCGTGAGCCAGTCTGGTTTGAAGTGGTGGACCTTGAAAGCCCCTACCATGCGCTGCTTGGCCGGCCTGACCTGGCCAAGTTCATGGCAGTCCCCCACTATGCCTACCTCAAGATGAAGATGCCAAGTACGAAGGGGATCTTGACCATAGTCGAAGATTACAAGAAATCGGCCGCCTGCGCTGCGGACAGCAGCCGGCTGGCCGAGTCCCTCATGATTGCAGCTAAGAATCGGCTCCTTGACCGGGTGGTGGCGATGGCAGGCAAGAGGCCGGAAATGTCACCCATCCCCAAGGAGTCAGAGGTTGAGGGCTCATTCAAGCCGACAAAGGAAACAAAGAAGATACCCCTGGACCCAGAGCACCCGGAGAGGCACGCTGTCATAGGTACCAACCTTGACAGCAAATAGGAAAGCAAGCTCGTCGATTTCCTCCGTGAGAATCGGGACATCTTCTCATTGTCCCCCAAAGACATGCCGGGTGTTCCGACGGATTTCGCCGAGCACAAGTTACATGTCCGACCTGACACCAAGCCAGTCAGGCAGCCCTTGCACCGCCTGTCAGAAGAGAAGAGAAGAGTTGTCGGAGAAGAGATAGCCCGGCTTCTAGCAGCCAGATTCATCATGGAAGTGTTCTTTCCAGAGTGGCTGGTCAACCCAGTCCTTGTGTTAAAGAAGAATAAGCAGTGGAGCATGTGTATTGACTATACCAGCCTCAACAAAGCTTGCCCCAAAGATCCCTTTGCCCTGCCGAGAATAGACCAAGTGATAGACTCCACAGCAGGATGCGAGTAGTTGAGTTTTTGGATGCATACTCAGGGCACCATCAGATAAAGCTGAACCCGGCCGACAGGCTGAAGACTGCCTTCATCGCGCCATTTGGAGCCTTCTGCTACCTGACCATGACGTTCGGCTTGCGAAACACCGGCACCACATTTCAGCATTGCATGCAGAAGTGTCTCCTCAAGCAACTCAGAAGAAATGCCTATGTCAATGTGGATGATGTGGTGGTGAAGACGGAGAAGCATGGCATGCTGCTAGAAGACCTCAAGGAAACCTTTGAAAACCTGCGCCGATTCCAGATCAAGCTCAACCCGGAGAAATGCGTTTTTGGAGTACCAGCCGGCCAGCTTCTCAGCTTTCTGCTCTCAGAGCGCGGCATAGAGTGCAACCCTGTGAAGATCAAGGCCATTGAGAAGATGGAGGTGCCCACCCGACTGCTGGACGTGCAGAAATTCATCGGCTGTCTGGCATCAATCAGCCGTTTCATCAGTCGGATGGGCAAAAAGGCTCTTCCCCTGTACCAACTTATGAAAAAGACCACTTTTTTCGAGTGGAACGACAAGGCGGACGAAGCTTTTCTCCAACTCAAGAAGATGTTAACAACCCCGCCTATCCTGGCGGCTCCGACTGAGAAAGAGCCCATGCTCCTCTACATCGCTGCCACCAGTCGGGTTGTCAGCACGGTCATAGTGGTAGAACACAAGGAGGAGGGCAGAGCATTGCCGGTCCGGAGACTGGTATATTACTTGAGTGAAGTACTGTCCGCCTCCAAGCAAAACTACCCACATTATCAGAAGATGTGCTATGGTGTGCACTTTTCCGCCAAGAAGCTGAAGCCTTACTTTTAAGAGCACCCAATAACTGTCGTCTGCACGGCTCCGCTTGCTGAGATCATTGGAAGCCGAGATGCTTCTGGCCGATTGGCCAAGTGGCCTATTGATCTGGCCCCTTATACCATCTACTACCAGCCACGCACCGCCATCAAGTCACAAGTGCTGGCCGACTTCCTCATCGACTGGGCCGAGACCCAATACTTGCCGCCAACGCCAGACTCCACCCATTGGCAGATGCATTTTGATGGTTCAAAAATGCACACCAGTCTGGGAGCCGGAGTCGTCCTCACCTCTCCCAAAGGCGACAAGCTCAAATATGTGCTGCAAATCCATTTTGCCGCCTCCAACAACGTAGCCGAGTACGAGGCACTCATACACGGACTCCGGCTTGCCAAGGAACTCGACATTCGTCGGATCTTGTGCTATGGTGACTCCGACTTGGTGGTTCAACAGTCGTCAGGCGATTGGGACGCCAAGGACGCGAATATGGCAAGCTACCGCTTCCTCGTGCAGCAACTCAGTGGATACTTTGACGGGTGCGAGTTCCTCCATGTGCCAAGAAATGATAATGAGCAAGCGGATGCCTTGGCATGGATCGGCTCCACCCGACAAGCGATACCAGCCAGCGTTGCCTTGCAGAACCTCCTCTAGCCGTCCGTCAAGCCATCACCAGAGTCCGACTCCATCTTCATGCCGGCCCCCTCCTGAAGCAGTCGGATCCGACTTGAGGATACCAGAGGCCAGCGCGGGGACTTCGACAGGCGGCCCGGGGACTGCGGCCGTCTCACCGAGCCCAGGGACTTCAGAGCCCGGCCCGGGGACTTCTTCAAGACAGCAGGCGGCAGTCGACTCCAACCCACCGCCTCCCGGCCCAGCCGCCCTCGTACAAGTTGTTGTCGTGGCAGTCGAAGAGATAGAAGCACCCTCATGGGCTCAACCCATCCTCAACTTCCTGGTGAACAAAGAGTTGTCGAACAATGAGATCCTAGCCCAAAAAGTGCAACAGCGGGCAGCAACATACACCATAGTCAACAAAGAACTGGTTCGGTGCAGTGTCACTGGTGTGTACCAGCGCTGCATGGAGCCGGACCAGGGTCAAGCAATCCTTAGAGATATTCACCAAGGCGAATGTGGTCACCACGCGGCTTCAAGATCACTTGTTGCCAAAGCTTTCCGCCATGGTTTCTTCTGGTTGACTGCTCGAGAAGAAGCCAAAGAGTTGGTTCAGAAGTGCAAAGGGTGTCAGAAATTCCGCTCCAAGCCACACTTGCCAGCTTCTGCACTCAAGACCATTCCCATTGCTTGGCCCTTTGCTGTCTGGGGTTTGGATATGGTGGGGCCATTCAAGACGGCCCGTGGTGGCATGACTCATCTACTTGTCATTGTGGACAAGTTCACTAAGTGGATAGAAGCAACCCCAATCAAGAAACTAAATGGGTCGACTGCCGTGACTTTCATCGCTAACATCACCATGCGGTACGGCATACCACATAGCATCATCACCGACAACGGCACAAACTTTGCCAAAGGATCCTTGGCTCATTTCTGCGTGACGCAGGGCATCCGACTGGACTTAGCGTCCGTTGCCCACCCGCAGTCCAACGACCAAGTTGAGCGAGCAAACGGCCTCATTCTGTCCGGCATCAAGCCCCGACTAGTCGAGCCTCTAGAGCGACTGGCCGGCTGCTGGCTCGATGAGCTACCGGCCGTCCTTTGGAGCCTACGCATGACTCCGAACAAGTCGACCGGCTTCACGCCCTTCTTCCTCGTCTACGGTGCTGAAGCCGTCATCCCGACGGACATAGAGTTCGACTCCCCACGAGTCACCATGTACACCAAGGCGGATGCCAAGGAGGCACGAGAAGATAGCGTTGACCTGCTGGAAGAGGGCAGGCTGCTGGCGCTCAGCCGGTCCGCCATCTACCAGCAGAGTCTGCGCCGATACTACAACCGCAAGGTGAAGTAAAGATCCTTCCAAGAGGGAGACCTTGTGCTCCGGCTGATCCAGCGAACAGCCGGCCAACACAAGCTCTAGGCACCTTGGGAAGGCCCTTTCATCATCAGCAAGGTGCTAGGCAATGATTCCTACTATCTGATCGACGCTCAAAAGCCCAGAGCACATAAAAGAGATGACTCAGGCAAGGAGACGGAGAGGCCATGGAACACAAACCTCCTCCGAAGATTTTACAGTTGAAAGCAGTATGTATCACCCTACCTTTTGTATTATGTATGAAGACTCCGGGTCGCCCGAGAAGAACTCGGGGACTACCCTCCTTTTATCTATATGATAAGTGTTATGCCTATGAGTGTGTATTATTTTGTTATTTCCGCCTGGCACCGGGTTCGACCAGTCGGCCCGGAGGCTCGCCGCCTTCTGCTATATGCCGCCTCCTGCTGCCGGACAAGTAGTGTGTTGGCACAAAAAACTTCCCCTGTCAGAAGCCACAGCTCGCAGAGCGACTGAATGGCGGGCAGGGGTTGCAAAACAGTGCCCACATGAAAAATGGCTAAGGAAATAACGCATATAGACGAGGCCGGCATCGCGCCTGTTCGACCGGCTACCGAGCACCCGGTCGGCCGGCTTCTGCTTCTCTTGCCAACACTCCAAACGGCTAAGTACTTGCCCTCCCGCAAAAAGCTAAGTACTCAACCCATCTGTGGTCCGCAGAGCGGCTGCTTAACTGGCAAGATGATAGCCAGGGGAGGGTGGCAAAGGAAAAAAGCAAGGAGTATGAAACAAGAAAAGTTAGAAGCCGGCAAAGCAAAGCATAAATTGCGATAAGATATTTACATAGATAAAGGCCTATCGGCCGGCATTCAACAAAGTTTGATATACACCCCATGGGTGGAATTGCGCAAATTTAATCAAGTTGTCTAGACTAGCAAGGAGGGAAAGAAAAAGATAAAACATCCTAAGGAGCAGCAGAAGACTCCGGCTGGACGTTGGGGTCGGCGGTGCCGGTTGGTGCAGTAGAGGGCTCCGGCTGAACGATGGAGTCGGCTGTGCCGGTTGGTGCAGCAGGCGGCTCCGGCTGGGCAGTGGAGTCTGCGGCACCAGTCAGGACGGCGGAAGGCTGGATGGCAGAGTCGTTTGCGGCCGTCGGAGGAACGGGCGGCTGGTCGGTCTCCGCCTAGCCACCTCCAGCAGCAGTCGGTGCTTTGGAGCGTGGATCGTTGCTTGAGGCCTAGTCAGGTTGGGGCTGACCATTCACTCCAACCTCCGGCACGTCGTCCTCGCTCTCCTCCTCCTCCTCCTCCCCTTCATTGTTGGAGTCGATGACTTTAGCCGAATCCTCGCTGTCCTCTGGGTTCAGCCTGAGCCACTCCAGCGGCGCTTCAGCGCCTTCCTCGACTACCTTCGGGATGAAGATGCTGGTATCGGTGAGGTCGACGATCGCCGCCGCCCTATTAATAAGCTCGGCTTCCACCGCCACCAGCTCCTCCTGCGCCTCCAGCCGAAACATGGTCAACTGGGCTAGGTCTAGCCCAGGGTACCACGCCTTGACAAACTCCAAGGCTCGGCGCGCTCCTGCCCGGGCCGTAGAGCCCTTCCAGGCCTCCAGGCGGCCGGCCGCCACCTCCAGCCAGTCGGCAGTCCGACTGGGGGGTGCGCGGAGCCTGCACACCTGGCCAGAGGGCGGAGATCGTCTGGGCTCCGATGCGCTGAAGGCGGCGCATCATCTGATGGGCAGGCCGAAGACGGGCCTGGATGCTGAGGAGTTGCTCGTTGAGGGTCCGGGGGGTGTCCGCGGCAATCTGCATGCCTTCCGCCCTCCGCTCCTCGCGCTGGACCTCGATGATCTGGTTCGCAGCAACAGAATGGCCCGGGAAGAAGTCTGCTCAGACAGAAAGCAAGAAGAGCCAAAGTCAGAAACTAGCAGTTGGCCTAGATAAGGGCCGGCAGGTCAAAAACAAGAAAGAAAAGAAAATGAAGCTCACCATCGACCAAGTCTTCGATGCTTCTGAAGCAGGCCGTCATCTGTGCCTCCTTGTCAGCCCACGCGGAGCGCTTGATCTCGAACTCAGCGAGGAGGTCGGTCTCCTTCGCCTTCGCCTCCCTCTGAGCCGTCTTGAGGGCCTCCGCCTGCTCCGCGAGCTGAGTGACCAGCCGTTCACGCTCCTCGGCCAGCTTGCTGCACTCCGCCTCCTTGCCGCGCAGGCCGGTGTTGGCTTCGCCCAGCTGCTGCTGCAAGGCGGCGTTGGCCTATGTAAGAAGAAAAGAAGAAAGAGTATCAGTCAAATAACAAAGAAGGATGCAGTTGCGAGAGAGATCCGGCCCGACAACTCAGCAGTTGGCCCGAGTCTCGGGGACTACAGCCCGTGGGTGCGCTATCGCGCCCCCGTGGAGGAGAAGTTTGCGAGCAAAAATAAAGTCACTGGGAAGATTCGGCCCGACTGCTCAGCAGTCGGCCTGAACCTCGGGGACTACAGCCCGCGGGTGCGCCAGCGCGCCCCCGCGAAGAAAGGAAATAGAAGCTTACTTCGGCTCTCGGACAAATGGGCGGTCTGCGTCTCCAGCTCCCGGACCCTGGAGTTGAAGGTGACCGCGCGAAGATTGTGGTAGTCCTGCAAAAGGGATATCAGATGAAGTTAGCACTTGACTCCTGCAAGTTAAAGTTCCGGACCGCCTGCTCAGCAGCCGACCCGAAACTTGGGGACTACACCCAGTGGGTGCGCTTGCGCGCCCCCATGAAGAAAGCAAGAAGATCAAAATAAAGAGAAGCGAATAAAACTTACGCGGATGGCTGCCCGCGACTCAAGGAACGCCTCGTTGCATCGCTTGACGGCTTCGGCTTCGGCCCGGAGTTTGGCCTGGACGTCAAGGGACGCCTGGGCCAAGGCGCCCGTCCCACCTCCACGTACCCAGCCAGCGGGCGCGGTGCTGGTCGCTTCAGTGTCGGGGACCGACGAGCTCGCGGCACCGGCCTCCAGCGGCCGCGGTGCCGAGGCCGCCTTTGCAAGACGGCGGCGCGCGGGTGTGCGGACCTCAGGAATCAGGTCCGTCACCACTACATCCCCGGCTGGTGGCACCGACGGAGCAGCCGGCTTCTCATCCTGCGTTCTGCCGGTTGGTGGTGGCGGCGGCGCGATGACGTCCGGCATGGCCACATCGCCGCCCTCCCTCTCCATGACCGGCTTCTCGTCGCCGGCTCCCCCAGTCGTCACCTCAAACTCCAGCAGAGGTGGTGCGATGTTCAGAGGCGTCACAAGCAGCGGCTCCTGGCGGCGTGCCGCCTCTGCGAGCCGCTCCTTCTCCGCGGCATCGGCCTCCGCCTGCGCCAGCTTCCTCGCTGCAGATGCTGCGGCCTTGTCCGCCTCCTCCTTCGCCAGGCGGTCGGCATCTTCCTCACGCGCCTCCCGAGCGTTCCGTTCCCGTGCCTCCGGAGGTCGGCGGCCGGGTCGATTCGCCGGCTGGTGGAGGAGGTCCCCGCTGCCTTATGATTGAGGCGGCGCCCGACTTCTCGAGGGTGAGCGGGGCCCTGAGATCGGAAGACAAGACAAAAAAGTTTTAAGCCAGATCGGGGAAAAGGTGGAAGCGTGAGAAGGATACTTACGCTGACACCATGATTTGCACCTTCGGCTGCCTCTGGTACTTGGCCACCTTGGCCGCGTCGCCACCACCTGCCGCGTCGTCCACGTCGTCCAAGGAGGTTCTTTTGCTTCTTCGGCATGCTGCCGAATAGGGTGGCGCCCTGCTTCCGCTTGCGCTTGCCACCTCGGGCGGGCGGCCCGGTAGAGGGGTCTGCGCTGGTGTTGGCGGTGCTCTGGGAGGGGCGCGGCTCGTCTTCATCGTCATCATCATCGGGCCAGGTCTCCACGCCGCCGCCCTCCTTGGAGTTGCCTGCTCTGTCGCCACCACCTGCCGCGTCGTCCGCCAAGGCGGCCGCCCCCAAGTCGGGGTCATCCACGTCGCTCACCGCCCTGTCCGGCAGGTAGTCTCCACCCGGCCCCACAATTGCGGCCACCGCCACGGATATATAAATCTGCGGTTCAGAAAAAAAAAGTTGTGTCACACAAGGAACAAGACTAAAGGTCAGGGATAAAAGAAGAAATTAAGGGACTTACGGCAGGCGGCGGGTTGTCGCGGGAATACGACAGCTTCCTGAACTGCCAGTCTCCCTCCGACACCTTGAGGTCGGAGATCTCGTTCACTATCCTCGCGACCTCAGCAGTCAGCATCTCCCTCGTGCACAACCTGCTCGGGTCGTGGTGCCCGCTTGTCCGACAGATGAGATGAGGGCGGCCTTGGAGTGGGAGGACCCGGCGCTCGACGAAGGCGATGAGGAGGTCGGATGCTACGAGGCCTTCCGACTCCTGGAGCACCCGGAGTCAGCCGATGGCGGCTGCCGCGTCCGCCAACACTGGCTTCGGCTTGTAGCCCCAGTTGGGCCGAAGCCCGACAGGGGGTCCGGCCTCATAGGGCGGTAGGTTGATGAAGTCGATAGCTGGATCGACATTCTCGACATAGAAATAAGACTGCTGCCACAGTTTTACTGACTGTGACAGCTTGATGACAGGGAAGGCATTCCTCTTCGCCGGTCGGTGCACGGAGACGAATCCGCCGTACTCGGCCGCTGTATCCTTGGAGGAGGTGCCCACCTTGCCGTAGAAGAACGCTCCCCACAACTTGAGTGTGGGGAGGATGCCGAGGTAGCCCTCGCACGCCGTGACGAAGGCGGAGAGCAAGGTCACGGTGTTGGGCATCAGATGATGCGGTTGGAGATGGTTGAAGTCTAGGAACGAGCGGAGGAAGCCTCTCATCGGAAGGCCGAAGCCGCGGAGGAAGTGCAAGTGGAAGACGACTCGCTCGTTCCCCTTCGGTGCCGGCGAAATCTCCTCCACCGGCGGCACCCGCGCCTTGACGAAAGCATCGTTGTGCATCCGGCGCGTGTCCCGGAGGAATGTGATGTGGTCTTCAATCACCATCGAGCCGTCCCAGTCGCCGCCCTTCTCGCATGCCATGGCCTCAGGCGGGGCTGTGAAGGGAGGAGAAGCACGGCGGTGGCGAACGGCGGAAGCGCCACGACAAGTGCGGAAGCGCCACGACAAGCGCTGAGCAACGGCAACAGTAGTGGCGAAGAGAGCAGAAGGAGGAAGAGAGTGGGGGGAGGAGGGCGCACGTGCTCCGCCGCTCCCCTCCTTCCCCCTACTTATAGCCCTCGGGCTACGAAGCCGAGGGGGCGGGGCGTGGGATCGTGGGATTAACTCCGCCCACGACCCCACGACCCCCCGGTTACTGCGCCTTAATCGATCACGAGAATTGCAACCGCCCGCCTCGGCCGCAGTGGATCCGCCCGCGTGCCGAGGTCCGATAGTGGTGGGCCCGCCCCACTATCACGTCCCATCAGGGGCGTGGGGGTGGCAGGCTGGCCGGGCTGACGTACGCCGCGTGGCGTGCTAGTGGCGGGCGGCGGGCCTGGGAAGCTTAGCAGGCACGCCACCTGTTTCCCGACTTGGAGTTCAAATTTGGCCGATGCTCCCAGCTTGTCAAAGCCGACTCCAGCAGTCGGCGCACCGCAAGGCGGATGGAACAGTCTCCCAGAGACCGGTGAGGGGGGGAAGCCGTTGAGACTTCACAACCCCTCGACCGCAACGCCTCATCGGCTTCGGGGACTACTGTCGGAGTAATGAGCCACGAGTAGCCTCACCCGAGTCCCTGAACTTGTCAAAACTTTGGGCCGGCTTCGCCCCGCAACATCCCAAGCTAAAGCTCCGCCCTCCGGGGGCCGGCTAGCTCAACGGCCGGCCACCGGAGGATGGCCAACCACCAGCAGACGGCACCATGAGTGGCCGTCTTTAGTTGGCCGGCCTCTAGAGAGGATGGCGTCGATCAGGCGGCCACCTGGCGCCTCAGAGTCTGCAACCCCATCAAGAGGACGAGACAAAGGGTGTGGCTACAGTGAAGCCCTCACCCCCGAATCCTGGGCTTAGCGTGGCCACAGTGCCCCGTACAGGCGGAGATCTCCGCACGGCACAGTACTGTTGCCACTTCCCCTTGACGTCACTCCAGACAGGCGGAGCCCTATTCCCCACGACCACCTGTCGGTACGGCCCGCAGGCTACGGGCCCTATGAGGCAATGGCATCCCAGAAGATGGCTGATGCTGAACCAGTCGGACTTGGGGAGGGCCGGCCTCTAGCAGGCGGCCGTCCCCTCCCTTGAAGCAAGTGCACCATTAACCTGATGAGACCAGGTGTGGCTACAGCGATCTTCCACCAGGCGGCGGGACTGTAGCCACACTAAGCTGACCAAGCCCGCGTCATTAGCAGCACGACTGTAGCGAACAGCCACCAACCAGACCTGCCAGCGGCGGGAGCGTCCTCTCGGCTCTGTACCAGACCAGTCGATGGGGCCCACCTGGCGGTGGGCCCCAGTAGTCGGCGGAGAAGCCGGAGGCCGGATACACTGACAGTCGGGCCCAGCACCCGGCCAGATTACCATTGTACCCCTGGGGGTAGGCCTATATAAACCCCCCGGGGCACCCATGCAAAGGGTTCCCACCCCCATTAGAACTAGCCACAACCCTAGAGCAGGAAGAGAGCTAGCCTTGCCTCCTCCTACCTCTAGAACACGGCTCAAGGAGCACCATTGTATCACTTGTGCCTTAGTGATCATGCGGAGACCCCGCAGAGCAGGACTAGGGGTGTTATCTCCTAGGAGAGCCCCAAACCTGGGTAAAGTACACCGGCATTCGTGTCTCCGCCTCATCCCGCTTCCAGGCACCGGTGACGTTCTACTCGCTCCCACCATGATAAGCCATCCATTGGCATATGTCGCACCCAATCCCCGACAGAATTCTTTTATGTATGATTGGTTATCTTTGCAACTCTCTTCGAATTATCAGTTTGGTTTGGCCTACTAGATTGATCTTTCTTGCAATGGGGGAAGTGCTTAGCTTTGGGTTCAATCTTGCAGTGTCCTTTCCCAGTGACAGCAGGGGCAGCAAGGCACGTATTGTATTGTTGCCATCGAGGATAAAAAGATGGGGTTTATATCATATTGCTTGAGTTTATCCCTCTACATCATGTCATCTTGCCTAATGAGTTACTCTGTTCTTATGAACTTAATACTCTAGATGCATGCTGGATAGCGGTCGATGTGCGGAGTAATAGTAGATGCAGAATCGTTTCGATCTACTTGTCACGGGCGTGATGTTGGAAATATGCCCTAGAGGCAATAATAAATTAGTTATTATTATATTTCCTTGTTCATTATAATCGTTTATTATCCATGCTATAATTGTATTGATAGGAAACTCAGATACATGTGTGGATACATAGACAACACCATGTCCCTAGTAAGCCTCTAGTATACTAGCTCGTTGATCAATAGATGGTTACGGTTTCCTGACCATGGACATTGGATGTCGTTGATAACGGGATCACGTCATTAGGAGAATGATGTGATGGACAAGACCCAATCCTAAGCCTAGCACAAAGATCATGTAGTTCGTATGCTAAAGCTTTTCTAATGTCAAGTATCATTTCCTTAGACCATGAGATTGTGCAACTCCCTGCTACCGTAGGAATGCTTTGGGTGTACCAAACGTCACAACGTAACTGGGTGGCTATAAAGGTGCACTACGGGTATCTCCGAAAGTGTCTGTTGGTTGGCACGAATCAAGACTGGGATTTGTCACTCCGTGTGACGGAGAGGTATCTCTGGGCCCACTCAGTAGGACATCATCATAATGTGCACAATGTGACCAAGGGGTTGATCACGGGATGATGTGTTACGAACGAGTAAAGAGACTTGCCAGTAACGAGATTGAACAAGGTATCAGGATACCGATGATCGAATCTCGGGCAAGTACTATACCGCTAGACAAAGGGAATTGTATACAGGATTGATTGAGTCCTTGACATCGTGGTTCATCCGATGAGATCATTGTGGAACATGTGGGAGCCAACATGGGTATCTAAATCCCGCTGTTGGTTATTGACCGGAGAACGTCTCGGTCATGTCTGCATGGTTCCCGAACCCGTAGGGTCTACACACTTAAGGTTCGATGACGCTAGGGTTATAAAGGAAGTTTGTATGTGGTTACCGAATATTGTTCGGAGTCCCGGATGAGATCCCGGACGTCACGAGGAGTTTCGGAATGGTCCGGAGGTAAAGATTTATATATGGGAAGTCCTGTTTTGGTCACCAGAAAAGTTTCGGGTTTTATCGGTAACGTACCGGGACCATCGGGAGGGTCCCGGGGGTCCACCAAGTGTGGCCACCATCCCCGGAGGGCAGAATGGACCAAGTGTGGGAGGGTGCCAGCCCCAGGTGGGCTGGTCCGCCCCCCCCCCCACACAAGGGCCCAAGGCGCCTAGGGTTTGGGGAGGGGGCACCCCACCTTGCTTGGGGGGCAAGTTTCCCCCTCTCCCCCCCTTGGCCGCCCCCCTAGATGGGATCTAGGGCTGGCCGCCGCCCCTAGGGGTGGAAACCTAGGTGGGGGCGCAGCCCCCTCTCCCCCTATATATAGTGGAGGTATAGGAGCAGCCCAAGACACGAAGTTTCTTCTCTTGTTGGCGCAGCCCTACCTCTCTTTCTCCTCATATCTCGCAGTGCTTGGCGAAGCCCTGCTGGATCACCATGCTCCTCCACCACCACCACGCCGTTGTGCTGCTGCTGGATAGAGTCTTCCTCAACCTCTCCCTCTCTCCTTGCTGGATCAAGGCATGGGAGACGTCACCGGGTTGTACGTGTGTTGAACGCGGAGGTGTCGTCTGTTCGGCACTAGGATCTCCGGTGATTTGGATCACGACGAGTACGACTCCTTCAACCCCGTTCTCTTGAACGCTTCCGCTTAGCGATCTACAATGGTATGTAGATGCACTCTCCTTCCCCTCGTTGCTAGTCTCTGCATAGATAGATCTTGGTGACAGGTAGGAAAATTTTGAATTTCTGCTACGTTCCCCAACAGTGGCATCATGAGCCAGGTCTATGCGTAGTTACTATGCATTAGTAGAACACAAAGCAGTTGTGGGCATAGGTGTTGTTAATTTTCTTGCCACTACTAGTCTTATCTTGCTTCGGTGGCATCGTGGGATGAAGCGGCCCGGACCGACCTTACACGTACGCTTACGTGAGACAGGTTCCACCGATTGACATGCACTAGTTGCATAAGGTGGCTAGCGGGTGTCTGTCTCTCCCACTTTAGTTGGAGCAGATTCGATGAAAAGGGTCCTTATGAAGGGTAAATAGAAATTGGCATATCACGTTGTGGTTTTACGTAGGTAAGTAATGTTCTTGCTAGAACACCTATAGAAGCCACGTAAAAACTTGCAACAACAATTAGAGGACGTCTAACTTGTTTTTGCAGCAAGTGTTTTGTGATGTGATATGTCCAAAGGATGTGATGAATGATATATGTGATGTATGAGATGACCATGTTCTTGTAATAGGAATCATGACTTGCATGTCGATGAGTATGACAACCGGCAGGAGCCATAGGAGTTGTCTTAATTTATTGTATGACCTGCGTGTCAATGAACAACGCCATGTAATTACTTTACTTTATTGCTAAACCGTTAGCCATAGTAGTAGAAGTAATAGTTGGCGAGACAACTTCATGGAGACACGATGATGGAGATCATGGTGTCATGCCGGTGACGATGATGATCATGGAGCCCCGAAGATGGAGATCAAAAGGAGCAAAATGACATTGGCCATATCATGTCACTATTTGATTGCATGTGATGTTTATCATGTTTATGCATCTTATTTGCTTAGAACGACGGTAGTAAATAAGATGATCCCTCATTAAAATTTCAAGAAAGTGTTCCCCCTAACTGTGCACCGTTGCAAAAGTTCGTTGTTTCGAAGCACCACGTGATGATCAGGTGTGATAGATTCTAACGTTCACATACAACGGGTGTAAGCCAGATTTACACACGCGAAATACTTAGGTTAACTTGACGAGCCTAGCATGTACAGACATGGCCTCGGAACACAAGAGACCGAAAGGTCGAGCATGAGTCATATGGTAGATACGATCAACATGAAATGTTCACCGATGATGACTAGTCCGTCTCACGTGATGATCGGACACGGCCTAGTTGACTCGGATCATGTAATCACTTAGATAACTAGAGGGATGTCTATCTGAGTGGGAGTTCATAAGATGAACTTAATTATCCTGAACATAGTCAAAAGATCCTTGCAAATTATGTCGTAAGCTCACGCTTTAGTTCTACTGTTTAGATATGTTCCTAGAGAAAATTTAGTTGAAAGTTGATAGTAGCAATTATGCGGACTAGGTCCGTAAATTGAGGATTGTCCTCGTTGCTTCGTAGAAGGCTTATGTCCTTAATGCACCGCTCGGTGTGCTGAACCTCGAACGTCGTCTGTGGATGTTGCGAACATCTGACATACACGTTTTGATAACTATGTCATAGTTCAGTAATGTTAAACGGTTTAGAGTTGAGGCACCGAAGACGATTTCGAAATGTCACGAAACATATGAGATGTTTCGAGGGCTGAAATTGGGATTTTAGGCTCGTGCCCACGTCAAGAGGTATAAGACCTCCGACGATTTTATTAGCCTGCAAACTAAGGGAGAAAAGCTCAATCGTTGAGCTTGTGCTCAGATTGTCTGAGTACAACAATCACTTGAATTGAGTGGGAGTTGATCTTCCAGATGAGATAGTGATGTTTCTCCAAAGTCATTGCCACCAAGCTGCTAGAGCTTCGTGATGAACTATAACATATCAGGGATAGATATGATGATCCTTGAGATATTTGCGATGTTTGACACCGCAAAAGTAGAAATCAAGAAGGAGCATCAATCGTTGATGGTTGGTGAAACCACTAGTTTCAAGAAGGGCAAGGGCAAGAAGGGATACTTCATGAAACGGAAAATCAGCTACTGCTCTAGTGAAGAAAGCCAAGGTTGGACCCAAACCCGAGACTAAGTGCTTCTGTAATAAGGGGAACAACCACTAGAGCGGAATTACCCTAGATACTTGGTAGATGAGAAGGCTGGCAAGGTCGATAGAAGTATATTTGATATACATTATGTTAATGTGTACTTTACTAGTACTCCTAGTAGCACCAGGGTATTAGATGCCGGTTCGGTTGCTAAGTGTTAGTAACTCGAAATAAAAGGCTGCGAAATAAACGGAGACTAGCTAAAGGTGAGCTGACGATATGTGTTGGAAGTTTTTCCAAGCTTGATATGATCAAGCATCGCACGCTCCCTCTACCATCGAGATTGGTGATAAACCTAAATAATTGTTATTTGGTGTTTGTGTTGAGCATAGACATGATTGGATTATGACTATCGCAATACGGTTATTCATTTAAGGAGAATAATGGTTACTCTGTTTATTTGAATAATACCTTCAATGGTCTTGCACCTAAAATGAATGGTTTATTGAATCTCGATCATAGTGATACACATGTTCATGCCAAAAGATATAAGATAGTAATGATAGTACCACCTACTTGTGGCACTACCATGTAAGTCATATTTGTATAAAACGCATGAAGAAGCTCCATGTTGATGGATCTTTGGACTAGTAATGATAGTACCACCTACTTGTGGCACTACCATGTAAGTCATATTTGTATAAAACGCATGAAGAAGCTCCATGTTGATGGATCTTTGGACTCACTCATTTTTGAAAAGTTTGAGACATGCGAACCATGTCTATTGGTGTATATGCATAAAGAAACTCCATGCAAATGGACCATTTGGACTCACTTGATTTTTAATCACTTGAGACATGCAAATCATACCACATGGGCAAGATGACTGAAAGCCTCGTTTTCAGTAAAATGGAACAAGAAAGCAACTTGTTGGAAGTAATACGTTTTGATGTGTGCAGTTCAATGACTGCTGAGGCACGCAGTGGATATCGTTATGTTCTTACTTCACGGATGATTTGAGTAGATACTGAGTATATTTACTTGATGAAACACAAGTCTGAATTATTGAATGGTTCAAGTAATTTCAGAGTGAAGTTGAAGATCATCGTGACAAGAGGATAAAATGTCTATGATATGATCATAGAGATGAGTATCTGAGTTACGAGCTTTGGCACGCAATTAAGACATTGTGGAAATTGTTTCACAATTAATACCGCCTGGAACACCATAGTGTGATGGTGTGTCCGAACATCATAGTTGCACCCTATTAGATATGGTGCGTACCATGATGTCTCTTATCGAATTACCACTATCGTTCATGGGTTAGGCATTAGAGACAACCGCACTCACTTTAATAGGGCACCACATAATTCCGTTGAGATGACACCATTTGAACTATGGTTTGGAGAAACCTAAGTTGTTGTTTCTTAAAAGTTTGGGGCTGCGACGCTTATGTGAAAAATTTTCAGGTTGATAAGCTCAAACCCAAAGTGGATAAAATGCATCTTCATAGGACACCCAAAATAGTTGGGTATACCTCCTAATTCAGATCCGAAAGCAATAGGGATTGTTTCTTGAATCGGGTCCTTTCTCGAGGAAAAGTTTGTCTCGGAAAGTTGAGTGGGAGCATGGTGGAGACTTGATGAGGTTATTGAACCGTCACTTCAACTAGTGTGTAGCAGGGCACAGGAAGTTGTTCCTGTGGCGCCCACACCAATTGAAGTAGAAGCTTATGATAGTGATCATGAAGTTTTGGATCAAGTCACTACCATACCTCGTAGGGTGACAAGGATGCGTACTACTTCAGAGTGGTACAGTAATCCTGTCTTGAAGGTCATGTTGCTAGACAACAATGAACCTACGAGCTATGGAGAAGCGATGGTGCGCCCATATTCCGACAAATGGTTAGAAGCCATGAAATCCGAGATAGGATCCATGTATCAGAACAAAGCATGGACTTTGGTGGATTTGCCCGATGATCGGCAAGCTATTGAGATAAATGGATCTTTAAGAAGAAGACAGACGTGGACGGTAATGTCACCGTCTATGAAGCTCGACTTGTGGCAAAGAGTTTTTCACAAGTTCAAGGAGTTGACTACAATGAGATTTTCTCATCCGTAGCGATGCTTAAGTTCGTCGGAATCATGTTAGCATTAGCTGCATTTATGAAATCTGGCAGATGGATGTCAAAACGAGTTTCCTTACCAGTTTTCGTAAGGAAAGGTTGTATGTGATACAATCAGAAAGGTTTTGTCGATCCTAAGGATGCTAAAAGGTATGCTAGCTCCAGCGATCCTTCCATGGACTAGAGCAAGCATCTCGGAGTCAGAATGTACACTTTGATGAGATGATCAAAGATTTTGGGTTTATACAAAGTTTATGAGAAACTTGCATTTCCAAAGAAGTGAGTGGGAGCACTATAGAATTTCTGATAAGTATATGTTGTAAACATATTGTTGATCAGAAATTATGTAGAATTTCTAGAAATCATATAGGGTTATTTGAAAAGTGTTTTCAATAGAAAACCTGGATTAAGTTGCTTGAACATTGAGCATCAAGATCTATGAGGATAGATCAAAACGCTTAATGGTACTTTCAAATGAGCACATACCTTGACATGATCTTGAAGGTGTTCAAGATGGATCGGAGTTCTTGCCTGAGTTGTAAGGTATGAAGTTAAGACTTAAAGCTCGACCATGGTAGATGAGAGAGAAAGGACGGATGTCGTCCCCTATGCCTTAGCCATAGGCTCTATACGGTATGCCATGCTGAGTACCGCACCTGATGTGTGCCTTGCCACATGTCTGGCAAGAGGGTACAAAGGTGATCCAGGAGTGGATCACTAGATAGCGGTCAAAATTATCCTTAGAGGAATAAGGAAATGTTTCTCGGTTATGGATGTGATAAAGAGTTTGACGTAAAGAGTTACGTCGATGCAAGCTTAACACCTATCCGGATAGCTCTGAGTAGAGATACCGGATACGTATAATGGGGCAACAATTTGGAATAGCTCCAAGTGGAACGTGGTAGCAGCATCTACGATATGACATAAAGTTTTGCAAAATACATAGGGATCTGAATGTTGCAGACCCGTTGACTACAACCTCTCTCACAAGCATAACATGATCAAACCCACAACTCATTGAGTGTTAATCACATAGTGATGTGAACTAGTTTAATGACACTAGTAAACTCTTTGGATGTTGGTCACATGGCGATGTGACCTATCAATGTTAATCACATGGCGATGTGAACTAGATTATTGACTCTAGTGCAAGTGGGAGACTGTTGGAAATATGCCCTAGAGGCAATAATAAATTAGTTATTATTATATTTCCTTGTTCATGATAATCGTTTATTATCCATGCTATAATTATATTGATAGGAAACTCAGATACATGTGTGGATACATAGACAACACCATGTCCCTAGTAAGTCTCTAGTAGACTAGCTCGTTGATCAATAGATGGTTATGGTTTCTTGACCATGGACATTGGATGTCGTTGATAACGGGATCACATCATTAGGAGAATGATGTGATGGACAAGACTCAATCCTAAGCCTAGCACAAAGATCGTGTAGTTCGTATGCTAAAGCTTTTCTAATGTAAAGTATCATTTCCTTAGACCATGAGATTGTGCAACTCCCGGATACAGTAGGAATGCTTTGGGTGTACCAAACATCACAACGTAACTGGGTGGCTATAAAGGTGCACTACGGGTATCTCCGAAAGTGTCTGTTGGGTTGGCACGAATCGAGACAGGGATTCGTCACTCCGTGTGACGAAGAGGTATCTCTAGGCCCACTCGGTAGGACATCATCATAATGTTCACAATGTGACCAAGGGGTTGATCACGGGATGATGTGTTATGGAACGAGTAAAGAGACTTGCCGGTAACGAGATTGAACAAGGTATCAGGATACCGATGATCGAATCTCGGACAAGTACTATACCGCTAGACAAAGGGAATTGTATACGGGATTGATTGAGTCCTTGACATCGTGGTTCACCCGATGAGATCATCGTGGAACATGTGGGAGCCAACATGGGTATCCAGATCCCGCTGTTGGTTATTGACCGGAGAACGTCTCGGTCATGTCTGCATGGTTCCCGAACCCGTAGGGTCTACACACTTAAGGTTCGATGACACTAGGGTTATAAAGGAAGTTTGTATGTGGTTACCGAATGTTGTTCGGAGTCTCGTATGAGATCCCGGACGTCACGAGGAGTTCCAGAATGGTCCGGAGGTAAAGATTTATATATGGGAAGTCCTGTTTTGGTCACCGGAAAAGTTTCGGGTTTTATCGGTAACATACCGGGACCACCGGGAGGGTCCCGGGGGTCCACCATGTGGGGCCACCATCCCCGGAGGGCAGAATGGGCCAAGTGTGGGAGGGGACCATCCCCAGGTGGGCTGGCGCCCCCCCCCCACAAGGGCCCAAGGCGCCTAGGGTTTGGGGAGAGGGCGCCCCACCTTGCTTGGGGGGCAAGTTTCCCCCTCTCCCCCCCTTGGCCGCCCCCCTAGATGGGATCTAGGGCTGGCTGGCGCCCCTAGGGGTGGAAACCTAGGTAGGGGCGCAACCCCCTCTCCCCCTATATATAGTGGAGGTATAGGAGCAGCCCAAGACACGAAGTTTCTTATCTTGTTGCCGCAGCCCTACCTCTCTTTCTCCTCATATCTCGCGGTGCTTGGCGAAGCCCTGCTGGATCACCACGCTCCTCCACCACCACCACGCCGTTGTGCTGCTGCTGGATGGAGTCTTCCTCAACCTCTCCCTCTCTCCTTGCTGGATCAAGGCATGGGAGACGTCACCGGGCTGTACGTGTGTTGAACGCGGAGGTGTCGTCCGTTCGGCACTAGGATCACCGGTGATTTGGATCACGACGAGTACGACTCCTTCAACCCCGTTCTCTTGAACGCTTCCGCTTAGCGATCTACAAGGGTATGTAGATGCACTCTCCTTCCCCTCATTGCTAGTCTCTCCATAGATAGATCTTTTGCCATTTGCCTCTCGTTTTCCTCTCCCCCACTTCACCCTTGCTGTTTTATTCGCCCTCTCTTTTCCGTTCACCTCTTTTTCGCTTGCCTTTTGTGTGCTCGTGTGTTAGATCATTTATTTTCGTCATCATGGCTAGCCCCCTATCGTAGTTAGTACTCCCGATCATGAAGTTCTTAATTTTAAACAAAGGGAGGGAGAAAATCTAAAAGATGCTTGGCATAGAATTTGCAATGCTCAAAATAGATCTACTAGGAAGCAATCCACTTCTGTTCTTCTTCGCAATTTATATGTAGGCATTACTCCTTGGAATAGATGCATTCTTGATACCATTACCGGAGAGAATTTTTTGGGTAGCCATACTTTTGATGCTTATAATGCTATGTTAGATTTGTTTTGATCCACCACCTCTGTTGGTTAACGGAACTGTTTTAAATTTAGAACATGTGATGCAAAGGCTTGAAATTATTGAAAATAAAGTTGCCATTATTTAGTTAATTGAAAATTTGGATCAAAAGATCCACAACCAAATTACCCAATATGGATCTGAGGTTGGAGTTACTCTGAAAAGTTTTAAAGAGAAGGAACCTATAGTTAACGAAAGAATAGATCAAGATTCTACAAGAATCGGTAAACTTGAGGATATTATTACCAACTTAGGGTCTGCCTTTTCATCCATGAAAAATACTCCAACCCCAACTACCAGAATTGCCAAATTAATGTATGTTCCTAAAAATAAGGGTGAATCTTCTAGTTGATTGCCAAATCCGTTAAACGATAGCGCTTGTTGGGAGGCAACCCAATTTTATTTTTGTTCTTTACTTTTTGCTCCTGTTTAGTATTAAATAATTCATCTAGCCTCTGTTTAGATGTGTTTTTATGTTTTAATTAGTGTTTGTGCCAAGTAGAACCTATAGGATCATCTTGGGTGATAGTTAATGTGATCTTGCTGAAAAACAGAAACTTTTGCACGCACGAGAATAATTTTAATAAATCACAGAAACGTGATTTTTAGTTGATTCTTTTTGCAGAAGATTAATAGAAAAATTACCTAGGACTTCCTATTTTGGTAGGATGTTTAGAGTTCCAGAATTATTCGAAAGTTACAGATTTCTACAGACTGTTCTGTTTTTGACAGATTCTGTTTTTCGTGTGTTGTTTGCTTATTTTTATGAATCTATGGCTAGTATCGGGGGGTATGAACCATAGAGAAGTTGGAATACAATAGGTTTAACACCAATATAAATAAAGAATGAGTTCATTACAGTACCTTAAAGTGGTGGTTTGCTTTCTTGCACTAACGGAGCTCGTGAGATTTTCTGTTGAGTTTTGTGTTGTGAAGTTTTTAAGTTTTGGGTAAAGATTTGATGGATTATGGAATAAGGAGTGGCAAGAGCCTAAGCTTGGGGATTCCCAAGGCACCCCAAGGTAAATTCAAGGACAACCAAAAGCCTAAGCTTGGGGATGCCCCGGAAGGCATCCCCTCTTTCGTCTTCGTCCATCGGTAACTTTACTTGGAGCTATGTTTTTATTCACCACATGATATGTGTTTTGCTTGGAGTGTCTTGTATGATATGAGTCTTTGCTTTTTAGTTTACCACAATCATCCTTGATGTACACACCTTTTGGGAGAGACACACATTCAAAATTTATTAGAATACTCTATGTGCTTCACTTATATCTTTTGAGCTAGATAATTTTGCTCTAGTGCTTCACTTATATCTTTTTAGAGCACGGCGGTGGTTTTATTTTGTAGAAACTATTGATTTCTCATGCTTCACTTATATTATTTTGAGAGTCTTCTAGAACAGCATGGTATTTGCCTTGGTTATAAAATTGGTCCTAATATGATGGGCATCCAAGTTGGGTATAATAAAAACTATCATATAGAGTGCATTAAATACTATGATCAACTTGATACTTGATAATTGTTTTGAGATATAAAGGTGGTAATGTTAGAGTCATGCTAGTTGGGTTATTATGAAATTGAGAAATACTTGTGTTAATGTTGGCAAGTCCCATAGCATGCACGTATGGTAAAAGTTGTGTAACAAATTTGTAGCACGGGGTGCTCTTTGATTGCCTTCCTTATGTGTGGAGGTCGGGATCGCGCGATGGTTAACTCCTACCAACCCTTCCCCTAGGAGCATGCACAGTAGTACTTCGCTTTGAGGGCTAATAAACTTTTGCAATAAGTATATGAGTTCTTTATGACTAATGTGAGTCCATAGATTATACACACTCTCACCCTTCCATCATTGCTCGCCTCTCTTGTGCCGCGCAACTTTCGCCAGTATCATACACCCACCATATATCTTCCTAAAAACAGCCACCATACCTACCTATTATGACATTTCCATAGCCATTCCGAGATATATTGCCATGCAACTTTCCACCATTCCATTTATTATGACACGCTCCATCACTGTCATATTGCTTTTGCATGATCATGTAGTTGAAATCGTATTTGTGGCAAAGCCACCGTTATAATTCTTTCATACATTTTGCTCTTGATTCATTGCATATCCCGGTACACCGCCGGAGGCATTCACATAGAGTCATATTTTGTTCTAAGTATTGAGTTGTAAATCAATAAAAGTGTGATGATCTTCATTATTAGAGCATTGTCCCAAGTGAGGAAAGGATGATGGAGACTATGATTCCCCACAAGTCGGAATAAGACTCTGGACTTTATGAAAATAAAAGAGGCCAAAGAAGCCCAAATAAAAAAGAGAGGCCAAAGAAGCCCACCAAAATAAAAAAATGAGAGAAAAAGAGAGAAGGGACAATGTTACTATCCTTTTTCCATACTTGTGCTTCAAAGTAGCACCATGATCTTCATGATAGAGAGTCTACTATGTTGTCACTTTCATATACTAGTGGGAATTTTTCATTATAGAACTTGGCTTGTATATTCTAATGATGGGCTTCATCAAAATGCCCTAGGTCTTCATAAGCAAGCGAGTTGGATGCACACCCACTTAGTTTCTTTTTTTGAGCTTTCATACATTTATAGCTCTAGTGTATCCGTTGCATGGCAATCCCTACTCACTCACATTGATATCTATTAATGGGCATCTCCATAGACCATTGATATGCCTAGTCAATGTGAGAATTTCTCCTTTTTGTTTTCTCCACACAACCTCCATCATCATATTCTATTCCACACATAGTGTTATATCCATGGCTTACGCTCATGTATTGCGTGAGAGTTAAAAAAGTTGAAGCACGTTAAGAAGTATGAACCAATTGCTTGGCTGAAACCGAGGTTGTGCATGATGGGAGTATTTTGTGTGACGAAAACGAAGCATAGCCTAACTATATGATTTTGTAGGGATAAACTTTCTTTGGCTATGTTATTTTGATAAGACATGATTACTTGTTAGTATGCTTGAACTCTGAACTAGATATTACTATTTTTATGTTAATATGAACTTTTATCTTGAATCATTTGGTTCTGAACATTCATGCCACAATAAAGAAAATTACATTGAGAAATATGCTAGGTAGCATTCCACATCAATTTTTTGTTTTTATCATTTACCTAATCGAGGACAAGCAGGAATTAAGCTTGGGGATGCTTGATACATCTCCAATGTATCTATAATTTGTGATTGTTCCATGCTATTATATTACCCGTTTTGGATGTTTATGGGCTTTACTATACAATTTTATATCATTTTGGGACTAACCTATTAACCGGAGGCCCAGCCCAAATTGCTGTTTTTTTGCCTATTTCAGTGTTTCGCAGAAAAGGAATATCAAACAGAGTCCAAACGGAATGAAACCTTCGGGAGAGTTATTTTTGGAACAAATGCAATCCAGAAGACTTGGAGTGTACGTTAAGAAGCAACCGAGGAGGCCACGAGGCAGGGAGGCGCGCCCTAGGGGGGTGGGCGCGCCCCCCACCCTCATGGGCCCCTCGTGGCTCCCCTGACCGACTTCCTTCGCCTATTTCCATACCTTGAAAACAACCAGGAGCACCACGAAACCCTATTTCCACCGCCGCAACCTTCTGTACCCATGAGATCCCATCTTGGAGCCTTTTTCGGCACTCCGCCGGATGCGGGATCGATCATGGAGGGCTTCTACATCAACGCCAGAGCCTCTCCGATGAGTCAGCCACGGTTGACCTGCTGACGCAATGCTGACGCAGTAATAGATTTTCTAGATTTATTCTTATTCAGGAAATTCCAGAAATTTTTATAAACTTCCAAAATTCATATAAATTCAACTGTAGCTAAGAATGAAATAATTTATATACGAAAAATGATCAGAAAAATCCAATCTATCCATATGTACCATTTGCATGCATGTTGGAACAACTTATAGCTGCTGTTTAGGCCAAATCATATAAATGGCATTTAAACCTTCACATATGGAGTTTGAATTTCAACCTAGGGTTCAAACCAACTCCATTTAACCTGTTGCTAGTTGCATTAGCTCAAATCACATCATATTGACATGTCATGATCATGCATCATATTGTACATTGCATTGATTGTGTTCTTCCTTGTTTGTCGGTATTTGTTCCCTCTCGATAGACGTGTACCGACGACGAGTTCAATGACACCGATGAAGAACTATACTATCTTCAGAAGTGACAGGCAAGCAAAACCCCCTTGTTCATTCCGATACAATCCCACTCTCTCGCTCCTACTCTCTTTTACTACATTAGGACAACAACGATTCAACTGTTACTTGCTGCGGTAGTTGAACCCCTTTATCCTCTGCATGACCTGTCATTGCCACAGTAAATAGATGAAACCCACTAGCATGAGTAGGAGTTGTTTGAGACCTGATGTGCCTACTCATTCATGCTTATTTGTCATGCCTGCTACTGCTTAGAGTTGAGTCAGGTCTGATTCATCGGGGATGAATCAGAGGTGTGTGAACATGTCCTACTGAGTGTGAGCTAAGTGTGTGAACACGATTTGGTAAAGGTAGCGGTGAGAGGCCATGTAGGAGTACATGGTGGGTTGTCTCATTGAAACCGTCCTCAGGAACTGAGTTCTGTGTTTGTGATCCATGAACAGTTACTACCACACATTAGGTTCCGGTAACTCGACCCCTCTCGACTTATTAATCAACATGATCTCTGTCCAGGAGTTGCAACTAGTTTCTGGTGTTTGTAGGTAGTTTTAGTAGTCTACCAAGTGGCACCCGGTACAGGTGGGCTTGGGACAGACTAGGCACCATGGCACAGTGTACCAAGCATAGATCCACCCGTCGAGGTGGGCTTGGGAACCCTGCACACATCGTTTGGGGCCATGAGCGACACCCCGGCCGGATCTCCTTGCGGATGGAACCCGAATAGGCGATAAACCTGGACTAGAGACTTGTGTGGTTCGTCAGGTCGTGGCCGACTCCCTCGCCAGGCTTCCGCTTGAAGGTTGCCGAGATACATGACGTGTACATGGTGGTAAGTGGCGAGAGCGTGTGTGAAGAAGTACACCCCTGCAGGGTTAACATTATCTATTCGAATAGCCGTGTCCGCGGAAAAGGACTTCTGGGTTGCCTGTACAGTTCATAGATAACTTGAAGTGGATACTCTAAAATACGTAAGATAAGCGTGAGTGCTATGGATGGCGTTCTCGTAGGGAGACGGGAGCGGATCCATAGTGGTGTATTGATATGGTGAATATGTGGACTCGTGTGCGCCACCTCAAAAGAGTTTCTTGCAGTCGTAGTTTAGGATAGCCACTGAGTCAAAGTTGGCTTGCTGCAGTCGAACTCCGCCACCCCTTTGTTGATACTGATGCATATGTAGTTAGTTCTGATGTAAGTCTTGCTGGGTACATTTGTACTCACGTTTGCCTATTTTATGTTTTTGCAGAGAGACTTCAGTCTCACTAGTAGTTCCGTGTGAACTTCGACGTTTAGCTTGTTACCTCAGCTACGATCTTGTGCCCTCGGCAGGATCTGGTAGTTAGTCAGGCTTCCCAGCCTTTTCATTTGTAGATGTCTGTACTCAGACATGTTAAGCTTCCGCATGTGCTTTGAATTGTGTGCTCTGAATGTTGGGTCATGAGACCCATGTTTGTAATATCTCGCTCCTCGGAGCCTATTGAATAAAATACTTGAGTTGTAGAGTCATGTTGTGATGCCATGTTGTATTTGCACATATCGAGCATATTGTGTGTATGTTATTGAAATGCTTGGTATGTGTGGGATCTGACTATCTAGTTGTTTATCCTTAGTAGCCTTTCTTACCGGGAAATGTCTCCTAGTGCTTCCACTGAGCCATGGTAGCTTGCTACTGCTCCAGAACACTTAGGCTGGCCGGCATGTGTCCTTCTTCGTTCCTGTGTCTGTCCCTTCGGGGAAATGTCACGCGATGAATACCGGAGTCCTGTTAGCCCGCTACAGCCCGGTTCACCGGAGTCCTGCTAGCCCAGTGCTACAGCCTGGATCCACTCGCTGATGGCCGACACGTTCGATGCTGGGTCATGGATGCCTGTCCCTGTAAGTTTGTGCCACTTTGGGTTTACGACTAGCCATGTCAGCCCGGGCTCCTTATCATATGGATGCTAGTGACACTATCATATACGTGTGCCAAAAGGCACAAACGGTCCCGGGCAAAGGTAAGGCGGCACCCGTGGGAATACCGTGCGTGAGGCCGCAAAGTGATATGAGGTGTTACATGCTAGATCGATGTGGCATTGAGTCGGGGTGAGTAGTTTACCACAGACCTTCGGGTCCATAGTTATTAGCTGGATGGCTTCTTCTCTCTCTTTGAATCTCAATACAAAGTTCTCCTCGATCTTCCTAGAGATCTATTTCATGTAACTCGTTTTTGCGGTGTGTTTGTCGAGATCCGATGAATTTTGGGTTTATGATCAAGTTTATCTATGAGAAATATTTGAATCTCCTCTGAATTCTTTTATGCATGATTGGTTATCTTTGCAAGTCTCTTCGAATTATCAGTTTGGTTTGGCCTACTAGATTGATCTTTCTTGCAATGGGAGAAGTGCTTAGCTTTGGGTTCAATCTTGCGGTGTCCTTTCCCAATGACAGCAGGGGCAGCAAGGCACGTATTGTATTGTTGCCATCGAGGATAAAAAGATGGGGTTTATATCATATTGCTTGAGTTTATCCCTCTACATCATGTCATCTTGCCTAATGATTTACTCTATTCTTATGAACTTAATACTCTAGATGCATGCTAGATAGCGGTCGATGTGTGGAGTAATAGTAGATGCAGAATCGTTTCGATCTACTTGTCGCAGACGTGATGCCTATATACATGATCATGCCTAGATATTCTCATAACTATGCACTTTGCTATCAATTGCTTGAAAGTAATTTGTTCACCCACCGTAATACTTATGCTATCTTGAGAGAAGCCACTAGTGAAACCTATGGCCCCCGGGTCTATTTTCCATCATATAAGTTTCCGATCTACTTTATTTTTCAATCTTTACTTTCCAATCTACATCATAAAAATACCAAAAATATTTATCTTATTATTATCTCTACCAGATCTCACTTTCGCAAGTGGCCGTGAAGGGATTGACAACCCCTTTATCGCGTTCGTTGTGAGGTTCTTGTTTGTTTGTGTGGGTACGAGGGACTTGCGTGTAGCCTCCTACTGGATTGATACCTTGGTTCTCAAAAACTAAGGGAAATACTTACGCTACTTTGCTGCATCACCCTTTCCTTTTCAAGGGAAAAACCAATGCATGCTCAAGAGGTAGCAATGAGTTAGGTGCACAACACACAAAGTATTGTATGTCTTCAATTCATGAAGACATACACTCTAAGTGTGAATACAATAATGTGGAATTTGACTTCGGAGTGCGACGATAATTATGCATTGTGTCTGGGTCTAATACTTCCTATACGGTGGGTAACGCCGCCACCAATCTTTTCTGATATACATATGTATCATGTCCTCTACAACATTCACCTATAGCTATATCTTCAACCTGTTGTTTTCTACACTAGGTGAACGTGATAGGACCCTAACCTCATACGTGCTTCTTGATATGTCTCTAATGTATCTACTTTTCCAAACATTTTTGCCCTTGTTTTCGACTCTAACTTGCATGATTTGAATGAAACTAACCCAGACTGATGTTGTTTTCAGCAGAACTGCCATGGTGTTATTTTTATGCAGAAATAAAAGTTCTCAGAATGACCTGAAACTACACAGAGACACATTTTGGAATTAATAAAAAATATTGGCGAAAGAATCAACAGAGGGGGACCCACACCCTGTCCACGAGGGTGCAGGGCGCGCCCACCCCCCTGGGGCACGGCCCCTGCCTCGTGAGTCCCCTGGACCTCCACCGACCTCAACTCCAACTCTATATATTCACGTTCCGTGAGAAAAAAATCAGCGAGAAGATTCATCGCTTTTACAATATGGAGCCTCCGCCAAGCCCTAATCTTCCTCGGGAGGGCTGATCTAGAGTCCGTTCGGGGCTCCAGAGAGGGGAATCCATCGCCATTGTCATCATCAACCATCCTCCATCACTAATTTCATGATGCTCACCACCATGTGTGAGTAATCCCATCGTAGGGTTGCTAGACAGTGATGGGTTGGATGAGATTTACCATGTAATTGAGTTAGTTTTGTTAGGGTTTGATCCCTAGTATCCATTATGTTCTAAGATTGATGTTACTATGACTTTTCCATGCTTAATGCTTGTCACTAGGGCCCGAGTGCCATGATTTCATATCTGAACCTATTATGTTTTCATGAATATATGTGATTTATTGATCCTATCTTGCAAGTCAATAATAGTCACCTACTACGTGTTATGATCCAGCAAACCCCAGAGTGACAATAGTCGGGACACTTCCCGGTGATGAACGTAGTTTGAGGAGTTCATGTATTCACTAAGTTCTAATGCTTTGGTTTGGTACTCTATTAAAAGGAGGCCTTAATATCCCTTAGTTTCCATTAGGAACCTACTGCCACGGGAGAGTAGGACAAACGATGTCATGCAAGTTCTTTTCCATAAGCACGTATGACTATATTCGGAATACATGCCTACATTACATTGATGAACTGGAGCTACTTCTGTGTCACCCTAGGTTATAACTATTGCATGATGAATTGCATCCGACATTATTATCCATCATTGATCCATTTCCTACGAGCTTTTCACATATTGATCTTTGCTAAGTTACTTCTCCATTGCCACTGTTACGATTGCTACAAAACTGCTACTATTACTTTTTTGCCACCGTTACCATTACTTCCATACTACTTTGCTACTAAATACTTTGATGCATATATTAAGTCTTTCAGGTGTGATTGAATTGACAACTCAGCTGTTAATACTTGAGAATATTCTTTGGCTCCCCTGTGTCGAATCAATAAATTTGGGTTGAATACTCTACCCTTGAAAACTGTTGCGATCCCCCTATACTTGTGGGTTATCAAGACCTTTTTCTGGCGCCGTTGCCGGGGAGCATAGATCTATTCTTTGAGTCACTTGGAATTTATATATGTTGATCACTATGAGGAATTTGAAAGATGAAAGAACCAAGATTTTTCCCTCAACTACGAGGGGAGGTAAGGAACTGCCATGTAGCTCTACACTTGATTCACCTTCTGTTATTAGTAAACTTGCTACACCTGCACCTGCTATTAATTCTGATATGTCACATGTTATTTATGATGCCACTTCTGCTATGTATGATGCTTATCATGATACTACTTCTCTACTAGATAATAATGTGTCATTAGGTGAATTTGTTGATGAACAACTTTGTAGGGTTAGAGAGAATGAAATTATTGAAACTGATGATATCATTGAAAGTGATCATGAAGATTCTCCCCCTAGATATGAATTGCCTGTTGTGCCTGAGGGTAATGTTATGGATGAAGAAACTGCCAGAGACCTTTTTGCTTGTAATAATAGATATGATCTTAAGAAACTGTTAGCTAATCTGAAAGAAAAGTGTTTGGATGCTAGAATGAAATATGACCCTACTTTTGCTACTTCACATATGTGTGTTACTGATAAGGATTATGATTTCTCTATCGATCCTGAGTTAATTACTTTGGTTGAATATGATCCTTTTTATGGCTGTGAATCTGAAGCTGTTGTGGCACATCTTACTAAATTGAATGACATAGCCACCCTATTTACTCATGAGGAAAAAATTTGTTATTACTATATCCTTAAATTGTTTCCTTTCTCATTAAAGGGTGATGCTAAAATATGGTTTAACTCTCTTGCTCCTGGTTGTCTACGCAGTCCCCAGGATATGATTTATTACTTCTCTGCAAAATATTTCCCTCCTCATAAGAAACAAGCTTCCTTGCGGGAAATATTTAATTTTGTGCAAATTGAAGAAGATAGTCTCCCACAAGCTTGGGAGAGGCTTCTCTGATTACTTAATGCTTTTCCTGATCATCCTCTCAAGAAAAATGAAATACTTGATATCTTTTATAATGGACTAACCGATGTTTCGAGAGACCACCTGGATAGTTGTGCTGGTTGTGTTTTCAGGGAAAGAACTGTTGAGCAAGCTGAATTGCTATTGAATAATATATTGAGTAATGATAATGATTGGACACTTCCTGAACCAACTCCTAAGCCAACTCCGAAGAAAAGGGGTATTCCATTTCTAAGTCATGAAGATATGCAAGAGGCAAAGAAATCCATGAAAGAAGAAGGTATTAAAGCTGAAGATGTTAATAATTTACCGCCTATTAGAGAGATACATGGTCTTGATAACCCGACACAGGTAGTAAAGGTAAATTCACTTTATAAATTTAATGGAGGTGATATTCCTCGTAATAAGTCTGCTAGTCAACGCTTGGATGAGTTTGATAATTTTATTGTTAAACAAGAAAACTTCAATGCTTATGTTGGTAGAAAATTGAAACGTAATGCTTATATGATTTAACACTTGAGTGATTATATGCCTAGAGTTAAAGGTGACCTTAAGCTTATTAGTAAACATGCATCCATGGTTACCACTCAAGTAGAACAAGTACTTAAAGCACAAGATGATTTGCTCAATGAGTTACATAATAAAAATAATGATAATGCTGTTAGAGTTATGAGTAGAGGTGGTAGAATGACCCAGGAACCTTTGTATCCTGAGGGCCATCCTAAGAGAGTTGAGCAAGATTCTCAGAGAACTAATGCTGATGCACCTGGTCCTTCTAAGAAAAATAAAAATGAAAATGATAGGACTTTGCATGCTTCTAGTGAACCTGTTATAGATACACCTGGGAATCCCAATGATATTTATATTCTGATGCTGAAACACAAACTGGTAATGGACATGAACCTAGTGATAATTTTGATGATGATGTTCATGTATGCTCAACCTAGCAATAACAACGATGTAGAGATTGAACCTGCTATTGATCTTGATAACCCACAATCAAAGAATCCATGCTATGATAAGAGAGACTTTGTTGCTAGGAAGCACGGTAAAGAAAGAGAACCATGGGTTCAGAAACCCATGCCTTTTCCTCCTAAGCCATCCAAGAAAAAGGATGATGAGGATTTTGAGAACTTTGCTGAAATGATTAGACCTATCTTTTTGCGTATGCGCTTGACTGATATGCTTAAAATGAATCCCTATGCTAAGTATATGAAAGATATTGTTACAAATAAAAGAAAGATACCGGAAGCTGAAATTTCCACCATGCTTGCTAATTATACTTTTAAGGGTGGAATACCAAAGAAACTAGGAGATCCGGGAGTACCAACTATACCATGCTCCATTAAAAGAAACTATGTTAAAACTGCTTTATGTGATCTCGGAGCCGGTGTTAGGGTTATGCCTCTCTCTTTATATCGTAGACTTGATTTGAATAAGTTGATACCTACTGAAATCTCTTTGCAAATGGCCGATAAATCAACTGCTATACCCAGCGGTATTTGTGAGGATGTGCATGTTGTGGTTGCAAATGTTACTATTTTAAGGACTTTGTTATTCTTGATATTCCCGGGGACGACAGTATGTTGATCATCCTTGGTAGACCCTTTTTGAATACTGCAGGGGCTATTGTTGATTGCAACAAAGGCAATGTCACTTTTCATGTTAATGGTAATGAGCATACGGTACACTTTCCGAAGAAACAACCTCAAGTTCATAGTATCAATTCTATTGGAAAAATTTCAACGATTACTATTGGGGGTTTTGAATTCCCTCTTCCTACTGCCAAAAGGAAATATGATATTCTTATTATTGGGGACATGCATATCCCCATTGAGGTAACATAGTGTTATTCGGAAATTCTCCAGTTTCATGTTATTTGGAAAGAGTTTGTTAACAAGACTTGATCAACCTTGTTAGTGGATTTCTTTTGATGAGCATGAGATGGATGAAGTTAGAAAGCACAACTCTTTGTACCCTCCTTTTACTTTCTGCTATTTAGGTTAAATAAAGCAAAAATAGTATTTTCTGTCTGTTTTCTGAATTATCTGTGCAATAAAAAAATACCCCAAAAATAGAAGTTCTCCAAATGCCCTGAAAATGGAGTATGTTTTTTTGTAGAATATTTAAGAACTTCTGGCACTGAGAACACACCAGGGGGGGCCCACCATTTGGCCACGAGGGTACATGGCGCGACCACCCCCCTTCGGGCACGCCCTGCCTCGTGGACCCCACGTGGACCCCTCCACTTATTCCAGCACCCACACACTTCGTCTTCCTCCAGAAAAATCATCTCGTAGCTCAAACTCGTGTTCTTGCTCAGTTTGCTACCATTTTCGATCTCCTTGCTCACAGCTCCATTCACAAAACTGCTTTGGGAGACTGTTCTTCGGTATGTGACTCCTCTAATGGTCCAATTAGTTTTTGTTCTAGTGATTTATTTATTACAAATTTTTGATGCTGAGGTGACCCTGTTCTTGAGCTTGCATGTCAAATTTATATGGTCCAAGGTAGTTTTAATGCATGATATAGCCTCTAGGCATTTGTTGGAGTAGTTGCTATCAATCTTGTTGAGTTTGGTTCACTTTTATTTTGAGTCACTAAAATTTAAAAAAAATCAGAGGAAGAAAAATGTTTAGGAAAATGTACCAAGGTGGTTCTTCAAGGAAGCAAGAACCAAGGCTCGCGATATGTGAGCCGGACCTTGAACCACCAAGGGAAGCTCAAGTGCGGCCTTGTGAATGGTCGTCGGAAGAGTTTATGGTCCAAGCAGGATTCAACGATGAATTTGATGCGTATGTACGTAGTGCTGATCTTGAGGACCTCGTATCACATAAGTGCCGACAATACTATTACCTCATTGGTTCCTTTGTGAGGAGGTTTAAATTTTCATCCACGCACAACACTCACACTATTTTATTCGACCTCTATGATAAATCTTACACCATGGACCTTGAAGATTTTAACACTGCTTGTAAAATTCCACAGTGGGGCAACTTTAGTGAACCTCACAAATCTAAATATAAAGATTTTCTTGCTAGTATCACTGTGGGAGAAACTAGAGAAATCACACAAGCTACCATAGGGAGCATTCATTTTCCTTCCGTACATTACTTTGCTCTCTTTATAGGTAGATGCATTAACGGTAAAGATGAGCTTTGTCACATGTGCGTCCCAGATCTTAGTGTCCTCAAGAGTGCGGTATTAGGTGATAAACAATATAACATGGGGGGCCATTGCTGCACGGAGGTTACATCTTAATGGTAAAAGTGGGGATTTATTTGGTGGAATTTATGCAACTTGTTTAGCTGATTATCTTGGTGTACCTATAAATGGAAATGATATTGAGTTGCCACCTACTTCTCTAGATTATAATGCTATGGTAAGCCATCAGTTTCTTGAGAGGAACGAATAGTTCCTCCAGTACCGACTAGTCTTTGACAGACGGCGTGCCGTCCATATTACTCTCCCTGCTCCTACTTTCTTTAACTTTCAGGCAAACAGGAGATATTTTATAACTAGGGAGGAGGCAAATAAATATGAGAGGAGGACGGAGGCAGCTTGCCTCCAAGCTGTAGCCCTTCAGGCAGTAGCTGTTGCATCTCAGTACAACCCCAACTATGACTTTGGATATCCGCCAGGCCAGCCGTGGCCATAGACCAACTTAGGATAAAAGCCTAAGCTTGAGGGAGTACGTATTTCTCACCGACATTATATTCATGTTCACACACTCATTCTAGTTGTCGGTGATCATACTTTTTCATTGTACTATCCATGCTAGTTTATTTTCTTTTCTCGCTTTCTTCTTGTGTCTTTGAATTTTTTTGAGAAAAACAAAAAAAGTAGTTGTAGCTTTTAGCTAGTTTACTTTCCATGCTTGTAGTAGTAATTAAAAGAAAAATCCAAAAAGATTTCCCGTTCTTCTTTTGCTTGTTGGGAGCTTTCTCGTGTAAATAGATTTATTTTTTTCTTTGAATTTCTTTTCTTTTCTTTGGGGGTCGAGAGGAGAACACCACGACGAAAATGTTAAGTGCCTCTATATGCATTACTGTTGATCTAACCTAGAGCCCATATTACCTTGTCTTCTCCTTTGTATTAAATGCTTGCAGATTCCAGCTTAGTCCAATGCACGTGCACTGTTATTATTATCCACACCGTTCGGTCGTGCATGTGAAAGGCAATAATGACGATATATGATGAAATGATTGAGATGGGAGAAGCTGGTATGAACTCGACCTATCTTATTTTTGTAAATATGATTAGTTCATCGTTCCTAATTCAGCCTATTATGGATGAAACATGTTTGCAATGACAATTAGAGATTATAGTTGCTCATGCCATGCTTAATTAGCTAGGAGTTTATAATGGTTTACCTTGTGTGCCAACATGCTATTAAAATGGTTATGATGTGGTATGATAGGGTGGTATCCTCCTTTGAATGATTCGAGTGGCTTGACTTGGCACATGTTCACGCATGTAGTTGAAACAAAATCAACATAGCCTCGACGATATTTATGTTCATGGTGATTTATATCCTACTCATGCTTGCACTCATTGTTGGTTAATCTTAATGCATGTTCATGACTGCTCTCTAGTTAGTTGCTTCCCAGTCTCTTTCTAGCCTTCACTTTTACTAAACAGGAATACTTCTTGTGCATCCAATTCCATAAACCCCAAAGTTATTCCATATGCTCTCTAGTATGTGTCAAACTCTAAACCTTCAAATGAAATTATGTTTTGTATGCTCGAATAGCTCATGTATCAACTAGGGCTGTCTATATCTTCCATGCTAGGTGGGTTATTCTTACGATGAGTGGACTCCGCTCATCATTCATGAGAAAATGGCCGGTAACCGGGATGCCCAGTCCCATGCTCAAGTCAAATCAAAATAATTGCAAACAAAACTCCCCCAGGATTGTTGTTAGTTGGACGGTACCCATTGTTTCGCGCCAACCATGGAAGGTGCTAGTTGGTGGTGGGGGAGTATAAACTTTACCGTTCTGTTTTGGAACCGCCTATAATGTATGTAGCATGGAAGATATTGAGACCTCTTGGTTGTTATATTGACAATGAAAGTATGCTACTCAAAATATTATTTATCTCTGTTTCAAAACTCGAGCTCTGGCACCTCTGCAAATCCCTGCTTCCCTTTGCAAAGTCCTATCTATTTACTTTTATGTTGAGTCATCATCCTGAAAAAGCACCAGTTGGATAGCACCGCTGTCATTTGCATGCATTGTTATTAATTTATATTGAGTATGACTGTGACTGTACCTCTTTTGCCATGAATTACAATGTCTAGTCAATCCTTGATCTTCAGGGGTGCTCTGCATTTATGTTTTGCGGTCTCAGAAAGGGCTAGTGAGATACCATCTTGTTATATCATATTATGATTGTTTTGAGAAAGTGTTGTTATCCGAGATTTATTATTATTGCTCGCTAGTTGATTATGCCATTGATATGAGTAAATGTGAGACCCAAGTGTTATTGTGAATATGGTTAGTTCATAATCTTTGCTGAAAACTTGAATGCTGGCTTTACATATTTGCAACAACAAGATCAAACAGAGTTTGTAAAAGTTTTTCTTTATCACTTTCAGTTTGTCAACTGAATTGCTTGAGGACAAGCAAAGGTTAAAGCTTGGGGAGTTGATACATCTCCAACGTATCTAATTTTCCAAACACTTTGGCCCTTGTTTTGGACTCTAACTTGCATGATTTGAATGGAACTAACCCGGACTAATGCTGTTTTCAGCAGAACTGCCATGGTGTGCAGAAATAAAAGTTCTCGGAATGACCTGAAACTCCACGGAGTCATGTTTTGCAATTAATAAAAATTATTAGCGAAAGAATCAACACAGGGGACCCACACCCTGTCCACGAGGGTGCAAGGCGCGCCCCCTGTCGCGTGGGTCCCCTGGACCTCCACCAACCTCAAGTCCAACTCTATATATTCATGTTCGGGGAGAAAAAAATCAGAGAGAAGGATTCATCGCGTTTTACAATACGAAGCCACCACCGAGCCCTAATCTTCCTCGGGAGGGCTGATCTGGAGTCCGTTCGGGGCTCTGGAGAGGGGAATCCATCGCCATCGTCATCATCAACCATCCTCCATCACCAATTTCATGATGCTCACCGCCGTGCATGAGTAATCCCATCATAGGCTTGCTGGACGGTGATGGGTTGGATGAGATTTACCATGTAATCGAGTTAGTTTTGTTAGGGTTTGATCCCTAGTATCCATTATGTTCTAAGATTGATGTTGCTGTGACTTTGCCATGCTTAATGCTTGTCACGAGGGCCCGAGTGCCATGATTTCAGATCTGAACCTAATATGTTTTCATGAATATATGTGAGTTCTTGATCCTATCTTGCAAATCAATAGTCACCTACTACGTGTTACGATCCGGCAAACCCCGGAGTGACAATAGTCGGGACACTTCCCGGTGATGACCGTAGTTTCAGGAGTTCATGCATTCACTAAGTGCTAATGCTTTTGTCCAGTACTCTATTAAAAGGAGGCCTTAATATCCCTTAGTTTCCAATAGGACCCCGCTGCCACGGGAGGGTAGGACAAATGATGTCATGCAAGTTCTTTTCCATGAGCATGTATGACTTTGGAATACATGCCTACATTACATTGATGAACTGGAGCTAGTTCTGTGTCACCCTAGGTTATAACTGTTGCATGATGAATTGCATCTGACATAATTATCCATCATTGATCCCTTCCTTATGAGCTTTTAACATATTGATCGTTGCTAAGTTACTTCTCCGTTGCCATTGTTACGATTGCAACACAACTGCTACTATTACTTTTGCCACCATTACCGTTACTTCCGTACTACTTTGCTACTAAATACTTTGCTGCATATATTAAGTCTTTCAGGTGTGCATGAATTGACAACTCAGCTGCTAATATTTGAGAATATTCTTTGGCTCCCCTTGTGTCGAATCGATAAATTTGGGTTGAATACTCTACCCTCAAAAACTGTTGCGATCCCCTATACTTGTAGGTTATCACTTCTCTCTACAACTCTCTCTATCTCTTCATATGCATTCTATTGACACGTGTCGATTATCTTCACTGTGTCCTTGTCAGTCGGAGATATAGAGACAAATATTTAAAACGCTTTTTATGTCCTTGTCCTTTTTTCCTAAACTTGGTGAAGCCGGAACGCCCACCCGACAAACCGGGTGAGCGTGCGGTCATGGCACATTGTTTGAGTTATTGCATGAATGCCATGTGTACCTTAGATGTCAACCGCTAGGGGCAGCTAAGTAAATTCACTCTGCCATCAACTTCCATATAAATACTTGCCCCCTGCGGTCATTATTTCCTACTCCCCTCGCCGTCTCGCTCAAACCCTAGAGCCATCGCTAGCTTCTGTCATCGCCGGAGAGGAAGTGCTTCGCTACCATGACTTCTCCACCATCGTCGTCACGCCGGTCGCAGAATTTCTTCCGTCTACCGCCGCCGTAGGTGTCTTCCACCTCTATGTTAGGGTGCGGGAGATTGGTCTGCTCAACCGCCTTCCCCGACTCTTCTGGCAGTTCTCATTTGTTCTTGAGTGGTAACTAAAAGTCTATTTTTTACCGCATGTTTGATCCATTAAAACTTTCCATATCTTCTGAAAGTTGTTCCTTCACTTCCAAATCTAGATCTTCCGTATCAGCATCTCATAACTTGCAAGTACTTTCACTTATGCTTCACAACTAGTTAGATTCCTCACTTGTACTTATTTGTGAATTCATACTAATCTGGAACCAACTTACATCAATAAGTGAATGTCTTCACGCTATGAGGTCAATGTCTTCAAACTGATTTATCTTCAAAATCTTCTAAGAATGCATATGACCTCTTCCCCTTCCCTCCCATCTCTAATGCTGTCACAGGTACATGTCCGTGGGAGAGTCCCTTTGTTCTCATAGTCTGCATTCATTTGCAGAATTCTTACAGCATCATATTGACTCGCCTGAAGCCAGTTGTTGTCTGACAAGCAGAGCGAAGCCTAACTTAGTTGTGAAGCCTTTCAGTCTTGTGAAGCCAATGGTTGGTGGCAAATCTGCCAAGATAGGCGGCAGACAGCACCGTGATAACACTGCATTGGACCCGCCTCTTGATTTCTATGAAATGTACAAGTCAGTCCCTGATGAATCTTATGCAGAGCGCAAGACAAGGGTTTAATGGATTAGCATGTACTAGGTTGAACAGTGGTTCTTGTATCACTTTGTGACTCCAGAATATGCAGACAAGAATGTTGTGAGGCCACCTTGGGTTGATATAGTGTACAAGAAGCTCCACCCAAAGAGCAAGGCCAAAGCCATTCAGCGTGGATTCTACCCATGTATGGTCAAGGAGCCCATGCCAGAAAATGCAAACACGTCTAGTCTCAGATGGTGTCGTGAGGATGATCTCTTTGAAGAAAATTACAAGTTCGCCAAAGATTCTGCCATTCAAAACAAGAAGGACTTCGAGACTGACTTCAACCCAGGTCCAGTTGCGCCAAGGCCCGATGGCAGCCGTGAGGTGGAACCAAACCTCATTGGCCCCTTCAATGACTTCAACTCATTTCTAGCTCATTGTGCTGCGCAAAGAGCTAGCGTTGAGGATATTGAGGGAGTCCTGGATTAAGGGGTCCTCGGACAGCCGGACTATATACTTTGGCCAGACTATTGGACTATGAAGATACAAGATTGAAGACTTCGTCCCGTGTCCGGATGGGACTCTCCTTTGCGTAGGAGGCAAGCTTGGCAATTCAGATATGTAGATTTCCTTCTTTGTAACCGATTATGTGTAACCCTAGCCCCCTCGGGTGTCTATATAAACCGGAGGGTTTAGTCCGTAGGACAAAAACAATCATCAAAGATCAATCAAGCAGGAAGTAGGGTATTACCTCCATCGAGAGGGCCCGAACCTGGGTAAAACATCGTGTCCCCTGCCTCATGTTACCATTAGCCTTAGACACACAGTTTGGGACCCCCTACCCGAGATCCGCCGGTTTTGACACCGACATTGGTGCTTTCATTGAGAGTTCTACTGTGTCATTGCAGTAAGGCTTGATGGCTCCTCCGATCATCTTCAACAATGCGGTCCAGGGGGAGGTTTTCCTTCCCGGACAAATCTTCGTATTCGGCGGCTTCGTACTGCGGGCCAACTCACTTGGCCATCTGGAGCAGATCGATAGCTACGCCCCTCGCCATCAGGTCAGGTTTGGAAGCTTGAACTATACTGCCGTTATCCGCAGAGACTTGATCTCCGACGGATTCGAGCCCATGTGAGGCACGCTGGACGGTCACGAAGGGCATGACTTTGATCTGCCATCGGACACTATTCGGGAGATCGCGCTTACGGTGGCGCGGGGAGTCAATCCGGAGCAGATCGTACCCTCCGAGGACGGGTGGATGGACCCCGCCATGGAGGCCGCACACTCATCGACGCTGGAGCCGAACACTGATCCCACCTCCCGTGAGGATGGTGTCGTCGGACCCTTGGACTTGTCTCCGGCTACAGGATCCGAACCGCGTGCATCCGTGCCTATCGAATCTGATCGGGCACCGGTCATGGAGTTCACCATCGTGGATATTTTTCAGCACTTGCCCTTGGGTGATGTGTTGAACTCATTAAGATCTCTTTCCTTGTCGAGAGATTCTTGGCCGAACTATGTCCGGCTCGAGTGGGAAGCGGACGACGAAGAAATTCGTTCCCCACCCACCACCCACTTAATAGCCACTGTCGATGACTTAACCGACGTGCTTGACTTCAACTCCGAAGACATCGACGGTATGGACGACGATGCAGAAGAAGAACAGGAACCACCACCTATAGGGCGCTGGACAGCCACCTCATCATACGATATATATATATATATATATATATATATATATATATATATATATATATATATATATATATATATATATATATATATATATATACAGAAGGTCTATTCTGCTAATATTAGCAGAATAACTGTTCTGCACACCACTTCCGCACTGCACGTTGAATGCAAGTGCACGTCATTCTTTGAACCAAGTGTGCTGCAGTACTCACACGAGTGAACTTCTCGTCGAAAAAAACTGCACGCGTTATTTTTTCGGTACTGTTTTCGCTCTAATTTTTTAACCGTTTATCAGAATGAGGCGTGTAATATACCGTTGAAAAGCTATGGATTAGGCGCAACATTGACACGTTGAACACTTTTCGAGATTCCACACGGTTTAAGAGCAGTTTTGAAATTTGTGCGTCCCATGACGAGTGGCAGCAAGCTTTTTTGGCGATTTCTTCTAAACCGCTTGTCGGAATGAAGCAAACGATACGCCGTTGGATAGATATCATCGACGCGCATCTTTTTAATATATAAATGTTTCTCTAATTCGTTACGGTTTAAGAGCAGTTTTAAATTTACTAAATCGCGGAACTCTGTTTTTCAATTTTTTTTGAAATTTTCGGTACTGTTTTTGCTCTAGTTTTCTAACCGTTTGTCGAAATGAGACGTACGATACTCCGTTGGAAAGCTACGGACAAGGCGCAACTTTCATATGTTGAAATGGTTTTGAGATTCCTTACGATTTTTAGTTAATTTTGAAAATCGTGCGGCTGACGACGGGAGGCGGCGGCTGTTTTTTCGCGAAATTTTTACGAACGGATGGTCGGAATAATTCAAATCATACGGCGTTGGAAAGATATCGACGAGACGCAACTTTGTCGTGTAGAACACTCTCTCTAATTCCTTACGGTTTAAGAGCAGTTTCAATTTTACCGAAAAGCGGACACTCTGTTCTTCGCGAGACCAAAATCGTCATATTTACTGCATCGGACAGAAGAACGCATTGCTTCAGACAAAATACTGCACTGCATCAGATGGGCAAGTGCACTGCATGGTTTCTTTTTGTTTAGACGTATTTTTTCTCGGAAGAGGAAAGAAGAACGCACTGCTCCAGACGAAATACCGCACTTCATTAGATGGGGCAAGTGCACTACATGGTTTCTTTTTGTTTAGACGTATTTTTTCTCGGACGGGGAAAGAAGAACGCACTGCTTCAGACGAAATACCGCACTTCATTAGATGGGCAAGTGCACTGCATGGTTTTTTGTGGGACGTAAATTTTCCCAAACGATGTGGAGTGCACTTCATGTCAAGCGTTGGTGAACCACAGTCCTATGAAAAGTGAATCTCGAGACTACCGTAAACGGGCTGCGACACTACCGAAAGTGAACCGCGTGAATTTTTTCCAACTCAATATTTTTTTCGCGGATAGACCGAGCGAGTGGACCGCAGGGACAGAACAAGCAAACCACATGTAATGAGAAGTGAGATGCTTTCCTAGGTGTTTTTGTTTTCGGATTGCTAAGTGAAGCACAAAGGAGCTTTATAATGCACTGCATGGTAGAACAAAGTGAACTTAAAAACATACATATGCACTCATTATTTTTTACACAGCCACACAACCATCTAGTACACAGCAGAATCGACGTTGCAGTACCCAACAAAACTCCACTAGGGAAAGACTTGCTTATACAAAATGACCATCCATTCTTAGTACCCTTTTTCTCTATGTGTTTCCCATAAACAACAAATCAAACTTCAAATGAACATCGATGTTCTCTTCTCTTTCTTTAGTGAGTGTTGCACTGTAGATGATTTCTAGGAGAAAAAAAAGTGAGCTGCAAAACAAAACAAGAGTGAGCTGCACCACACTGTAAAACTAAACACACCAGAAAAAACTGAATCGCATCAGATGAGCACTGCACACGCTACCCCATCGGACTACACCATTGCGGCTGTCGTACTGCACTCACGGCCAGTGATGCACGCTGATGCGCTCCGCACAGCACGGATGCGTCGAGTGAACTGCACGGGAGCTGGGGGTGGAGCCCCTCCTCTGCTCGTCGTGGTGTCATCCTCCACTGAATCATCGTCAATGGAAGGTAGGTGGAGACAGGTTACAGAGAGAGGGGAGCCACCTGCATCTCGCGTGGCAAAGGCACCAACGGAACTGCAAACAGAGGCGCACTTCACAGCAACGCCATCTTCCTGTTGCTGCTCGGGCGTAGGGGAAGAGGAGGACAGAGGCAGCCGCCACCCGCTGGCCGCAGACTGCCGGATCTCCTTGTCACGTCGTCTGCAAGCTTGCTAGAGGATCACAAAAAACAGAGTGTCATGGATCATGGCAGCGTAGTTACTGCACCGTGGCTGACGATGAGGGAGGCCGACGAACCTGCACGAAGACAGGGGCCCTTTCCAAGCTGCACGGGGGCCGCAACCGAGCTGCACGGGGGCCACGACCAAGCTGCACGTGGTGGGGTGGCGCCCGAGTACCTACGGGTGGCGCAGATGAGGGTCTCGCCGGAGACCGCCACGAGGAGAGGGCTCATCGTCGACTTGATCTAGATCGAGGACGAATGGCGGATCCGGGCGTGGGGGATGGGTGATGTTGGGCAGGGGCGGCGCGAGATCAGCCCGAGGGGCACCAAGAGGTGCGGCCAGCTGCGGTGCCGGCGGGGGAAGAAGCCGGATGAGGTTCGCCCTGACCCGCTGGATGTCGCCATCGGCGCACGAGCTGGGGAGGAGAGGGCCATGAGGGGCTCACCGGATCTGGGGAGGAGAGGACCACGGTGACCTCGACGCTCCACGGCCGCAGCCATCTGGGAGGCCGGATCCGGTGGATTCTCATCGCGAACCCACGGCCGGATGCGGTGCTCGGCAGCCCTTTTTGCGCGAAGGAAGTGCTGGTGGCCAGGGGAGGGGCGGAGCGGGGAGACGGTGGTTGGAGCCACGGTGGCCGGGGCGCGGGAGATCTGGCGGCGGCGGTGCCAGGAAGAAGGTGGGGAGCGGGGTTTCTGGCGGTGCGGGGGCCCCGGCAGAGAAGAAGGTGGGGGAGCGGTGGTTCTGGTGGCGCAGTGGCCCTGACAGGGAAGAAGGTGGAGGAGCGCGTGGGGTTGCGCGACGGTGGAGGCTCAGGGTGGCAGTGCGGGAGGGGATTGTGGCGAGGGTGGTGAGCTGTGTCAGCGGCAGAAGGTAGAGAGGGAGGTTGGGTCGTGGGCCGTGCGGGGAAGAAGGTGGGTAGTGCGGGGGTGGGTGCGCTCCGGGGGTGGGGGTGGGACGGTGGGTGGTGGATCTGGTTCCGGTCGGGGGGACGGAGGAGTGTTATCAGAATAAGCGATTCGGTGTGCAGAATAAGGTCTTAATGGGTGTTATCATAATAGACCCACCCTATATATATATATATATATATATATATATGGTGGACACCCCCAAAGAAAGCGATGGCGATGAGGCAAAGGAGGATAACCCCGTGGAGAAGCAATCTAGGCACCGGTGTCATAGGCGCCGCTCCAAGCCCCGCCATAGCAAAAATAGTGATACCGGCACAAGAGATAACAAACTGGACGGTGCCGGAGACGAAAACAATCTTGCCCAGCCAGGTTTCGAGCAGGCCGAGCAAGAGGATGGGCAAGTTGGCCCTATAGAAAGGCAACAGATAGAGAATCAGAGGACGATAATTACATGCCTCTCTCCGAAGACAAAGTGAGCCTTGGCGACGAAGAATTCATCGTGCCTGAGGATCCCGTCGAGCAGGAGTGCTTCAAACGCCGGCTTATAGCCACTGCAAAAAGCCTGGAGAAAAAGCAGCAACAACTTCAAGCTGATCAAGATCTGCTAACTGACAGATGGACCAAGGTCCTGGCTGCCGAGGAATACAAACTCAAGCGTCGTAGCGAAAGCTACCCAAAGCGCAGGCTGCTAACTCAACTCGAGGAGGAGGCTTTAAAGCCCACGCTACCAGTGCATGATGCGGCTAGCCGGCCACCCCGCGGCCGCGACAAAGTGGCGTACTAGACCAAAGTCCAGACCGCACCCCGTCGCCAATCAAACGATAATACTAAGGCCCGGGGCTACACGAAGGACCTGCGAGATGTATTGGAAAACAAAGCAGGACAGTCAAGATCAATCTACGGATCACGGGGGTGCGCCACAAGACGTGACGATGACTGTCACGCCGAATACAATAAACCAAAGTCCGTCCGGGCCGAATACAATAGACCGGATTCATTTGAACTACGTCGGGATGTAGCCCGGCATAGAGGCGCCGCACACACCCTATGCTTCACTGATGAAGTTATGGATCATGAATTCCCAGAAGGGTTTAAACCCGTAAACATTGAATCATATGATGGCACAACAGACCCCGCGGTATGGATCAAAGATTTTCTTCTCCACATTCACATGGCCCGCGGCGATGACTTGCATGCCATAAAGTACCTACCACTTAAGCTCAAAGGATCGGCTTGGCATTGGCTGAATAGCCTGCCAGCAAGCTCCATTGGCAGCTAGGAAGATCTGGAAGACGCATTCCTTGATAACTTCCAGGGCACTTACGTGCGACCAACGGATGCTGATGACTTAAGTCACATAACCCAACAGCCCGGAGAGTCATCCAGGAAATTTTGGACTCGGTTCCTAACCAAAAAGAACCAAATTGTCGACTGTCCAGATGTCGAAGCCTTAGCAGCCTTGAAGCATAACATCCGTGACGAATGGCTCGCCCGACACCTCGGCCAAGAGAAGCCAAAATCCATGGCATCCCTCACGACACTCATGACCCGCTTTTGTGCGGGCGAGGACAGCTGGCTGGCTCGTAGCAACATCACACCCAAAAACTCAGGCGATTCATACGCCAGGGACAGCAATGGCAAGCCACGACGAAATAGACACAAGCGTCGCAACAATGGCGACAACGCCGAAGACACGGCATTCAATGCCGGATTCAGAGGCTCTAAATCTGGACAGCGGAAAAAGCCATTCAAAAGAAACAGTCTGGGCTCGTCCAGTTTGGACCGCATACTCGATCGCTCATGTCAAATTCACGGCACCCCCGATAAACCAGCCAGCCACACCAACAGGGAATGCTGGGTGTTTAAACAGGCCGGCAAGTTGAATGCCAAAAACAAGGAAAAGGGGCTACATAGCAACGACGACGAGGAGCCCCGACCACCGAACACAGGAGGACAGAAGAAATTCCCTCCCCAAGTGAAAACAATAAATATGATATACACAACCCATATTCCCAAGCGGGAATGGAAGCGTGCACTAAGGGACGTCTATGCGATGGGGCCAGTCGCCCCAAAGTTCAACCCATGGTCCTCTTGTCTGATCACCTTCGATCACAGGGACCATCCTACCAGTCTCTGTCATGGCGGTTCGGTCGCATTGGTCCTTAACCCCATCATCGATGGATTCCATCTCACACGAGTCCTCATGGACGATGGCAGCAGCCTAAACCTGCTCTATCAGGATACAATGCGCAAAATGGGCATCGACCCCTCAAGGATCAAGCCCACAAAAACCACCTTCAAGGGTGTCATACCCGGTGTGGAGGCCTGTTGTACGGGCTCAATCACACTGGAAGTGGTCTTCAGATCTCCGGACAATTTCTGAAGCGAGGAGTTAATCTTCGACATCGTCCCTTCTGCAGTGGTTATCATGCACTGCTCGGACGAACCGCATTCGCCAAATTCAATGCGGTACCGCATTATGCATACCTCAAGCTCAAAATGCTAGGACCTCGTGGGGTTATTATAGTTAATGGAAACACAGAGCACTCGCTCCGCACGGAGGAGCACACTGTGGCCCTCGCGGCGGAAGTACAAAATAGCCTTCTTAGGAACACAGCCAATTCGGCGATAAAGAACCCGGATACCGTCAAGCGAGTCCGGAGTACTCCGCAACAGGATCATCCGGCACGTCCATAGCTTGACTAGCAATCCGGCCTCCACCATAGCCCTAGTCAAGCGGCAAAATTTGTGTCGCGCGTACACAACTACGCACTTAAAATACCCTGGGCATAGGCGGAGGCACGGCCATGACACGGTCCACAATGCGGTTCGACCGCCCCGGGACACACGCATTTTTGCACCCCTTTTTTCTTTCAGGTCCCTATCTTCAGGAGGCTCTTCCGAAAGACCGGCTATCGGACACATAGCGGGACAGACACACCAGGAGGACAAGAAGCTTTGGCATACAAGGGAATCCTCAGGTGGTCTCTGATAATGATCGTTATACCTGTTTTACATACCCGCATACCGCCTGCTCCTGGTTAGGATGTGTCAAACAGTCCCACTTTGTTTATCGCACTACTTGTATATGTACGCTTTGACGTATCATTTGAATAACAAGGGAAAATAGTATACACCATCAGCTTGCTATTACGTTTATTTACCCCTTTCCTTTACTACTTATCTATTATACCCGTGCATTTTGGCACCACCAGTTTGCCAGGGGCTTCAGTACCCCATAACCTGGCAAGACAAGTCCGAACACTTTCGAAGTGCGGCACCCCAAACTTATAGCACTATATGCATCAGCTCCGCATCATGTCTTGGGTCAATAGTTGGGTTTGCCCAGCTCCTATGTTTTGGTACCTTACGTTCCGCTATATCGGCTAAGGTAGAGTAGGGAGAACTACTGCGATTGTGTCCCGGTTCTTCCGGACGAGCACCTCAGTAGAGAAAGCCGAAAACTGACTGTCATGATAAGGCGAGAGCTGGTCGCTGTTCGAGAGGTCTCAAATCCTTAAAAAAATCCGCTTCAGGCGAGGAATCAGCCTCGTTCGATTTAAGCGTGTATAGCGCCCCGAGTCCAGCTTTCTGGATACTAGGGGCTTCGCCAAAATTTAAAATTGTAGACTTCTATGGCTAAGTGAGAGCGATAAAGCCGTATAGTCCAATTACCTCGTTCGCGGCGCTAAAAAACTCCTTCCAAGGACCAAAAATTTCGATAAAGAGTGTTTATAGTTGTCCCGAACACCTCTGTACTAGTTGCATGGGGGCAGAAGCCGACGACTGGCCAACTCTCAAGATTTAATAAACGGCCGCACAGAAGGTAATATTTTAAATTAACAAGCGCCATATAGCACACATGAACTGGTTTTCATATTACAGGATGACATGAGTACATTCATTCGAACATTACATCCTTAGTACATTCATCCTCTACAAGGCGGGCACCCTTAATGACATTTTCATAATACTGTTCGGGGTGGCGATGCTCCTTGCCCTTCGGTGGCCCCTCCGTCACCAGCTTCTCGGCGTCCATCTTGCCCCAGTGCACCTTCGCACGGGCCAAGGCCCTACGTGCACCCTCAATGCAAACGGACCGCTTAACGACTTCAAGCCGCAGACAGGCATTCACCATCCGCTTGACAAAGCCGAAGTAGCTGCCGGGCAGGGCTCGCCAGGCCACAGCGGGACTATGAAGTCCTTCATGGCCAGTTCGGCCGCCTTGTAAAGTTCGACCAGTTGCTTTAGCTGGTCGCTCAAGGGCATCGGATGTTCGGCCCCAATATATTGGGACCAAAACAGCTTATCCGTCGAGCTCCCCTCCTCAGCCCGATAGAACTCTGCGGCATCAGAGATGCTGCACGGCAGATCTGCGAATGCTCCTGGAGAGCTCCGAACTCGGGTAAGTAAAAGGAAAGTCTCCTTCACATGCTTGCTTTGCATAATGAAAGCCTTACCCGCAGCTATCTTCTTGGCTGCCTCAATTTCCTGGAGGGCCTTCTGGGCTTCGGCCTTGGCGTCTAGTGTGCTCTGACGGGCCTTCGCAAGCTCCGACTCTTGCGTCTTGGAGTCACGCTCCAAGGACTCGAATTTTTTGACGAAGTCCTGAAGCTCTTGCTGGACCTCATCAACCCGATCCTATTGTTTTTCGCGCTCGGTGCACTCCTTGGCTGCTTTGTTTTCGGCCTTGGACAACGCCTTCTTAAGGGCCGCCACTTCGGTCGTGGCCCCTAGTAAAATTCATCGTGCTTCTATTAGCATCAACGATTTTTTTCCTTTATATAACATTCAGACGGGGTATTACTTACCTTTGTTCTCCTTGAGCTTCCTCTTCACGAGGCCGAGCTCTTCTTCGGCCCGTCCTAGGTTCTGCCTCAGTCCGGAGACCTCCGCAGTGGCAGCGGCGGCGGCCAGTAGCGATGCCTGCTTATTAACATAGACATAATATGATTAGACTCTTGGGAATAATATTTGATCCTCTATTCGGCTTCTCTTCCCGAACACCAAACAGAGCATCAGGGGCTACTATCTATATTGTGATACTTTCTCATAATTTAAATTACTTACCTCAAAGCATGTCAGGAGGCTGGCGCAGGCGTCGGTCAATCCGCTTTTGGCGGACCGAACCTTTGCACTCACCGTACTCATAAGAGTACGCTGTCCTTCATCAAGGGAAGCACTTTGAAGCGCTTCCACCAAGTTATCTGATGCCTCTGGATGGACAGAGGTCATCGGCATAGGCAGATCGCCCCTCTTGGTGGGGGGCTGCCTGCCTGAATCCGGAACCACTGGAGGTTCTGGCGCAGTACCCGGCTAGGGGCCAAGCCTGTTGCGGCCCCCCTCATCTGAATCCATGGGGATCTTCCCCCCATGAACCCAGCATCGGGGGTCTCGCCTTGAGGCGTCTCCAGGACTACCTCCTCCTAACCCGGTATCCTCTGAGATAACACCTCGGTGTCATCCGCGGACAAGCTCAAGGACCCATCTGAGGAGGATAAGTTGTTGTGGGCTTTGGACGGACTGCGCAAACATATCTTGACATAATAAGAAGCCATAAAGCTAAAACATGCAAGAACTATTATGGCATCCGAATACTTACGACTTCGCCAGGGGCTTGGCCCTGGGTAGCCACTCCTCCTCGCTGTAGGCGGTAGTTGTGGAGTGGTCCAGAGGGAGGGTCCTTCCCTTCTTGGACCCTTCGGCCTCCCCGGAAGGGGCGGCCTTCCTTTTGTTCTCCCCCTCGCTTTGGGGGAGAGGGTTTTCCACTTCATCCTCCTCATTGTCATTGGAGGAGTGCGCCTTGGTGTCTTTGGACGATTAGTCCGACACCACCTTGCGCCGAAGACTTTTTCTGGTCCCCGCGGCCTTCTTCTTGGCCTTTTTCTCTGGCACCTCATAGGGTGACGAAACCAGCATCTCCGTTAGGAGAGCGGTTGCTGGATCTTCAGGCAACGAAGCCGGACAGTCGATCTGCTCCGCCATTGCCACATAATCCGGTTAAATCAGTACGGTGGCTCAAGTTCCTCCCACGAATATACTGAGGAAAGGCACATCTTGCGAAATGTAGAATGCTTACCGAGTTGGCGTGGCGCTTGGCGCTGAGTCCACGGTCCTCGGTGGTGGGAGGAGGAACTTCTCTGGCCTTGAACAACACCTTCCAGACGTCTTTGTGCATCGTGTCGAAGAGCTCTTGTAGTGTCTGGTGTTGGGCCGCATCAAACTCCCACAGGTTGAATGGCCGTCTTTGACACGGGAGAATCCGGCGAAATAGCATGACCTGGACCACGTTGACAAGCTTGATCTTCTTGGTTATCATATTTTCGACGCAGTTCTGGAGTTTGGTCAGCTCCGTGGACGCGCCCCAGGCTAGGCCCTTCTTCTTCCAGGAGGTGAGCCGCATGGGGATGCCAGATCAGAATTCGGGGGCCGCCACCCAGTTGGCGTCGCACGGCTCGGTGATGTAGAACCACCCCGATTGCCACCCCTTCACGGTCTCCACAAAGGAGCCTTCGAGCCAGGTGACGCTGGGCATCTTGCCCACCATGGCGCCTCCACACTCCGCCTGCTGGCCGACCACTATCTTTGGCTTCACGTTGTAGATCTTTAGCCACAGGCCAAAGTGGGGCCTGATGCGGAGAAAAGCCTCGCACACGACGATAAGCGCCGAGATGTCGAGGATGAAATTAGGGGCCAGATCATGAAAATCCAGCCTGTAATAGAACATGAGCCCGCGGACAAATAAGTGGAGGGGGAATCCCAGTCCACAGATAAAGTGGGCAAGGAACACAACCCTCTTTTGGGGTCCCGGAGTCGGAATGATCTGCCCTACGCCCAAGAGCCGGTGCGCGATGTCTGCGGCCAAGTATCCGGCCGCCCGGAGCTTCGTAATGTCCTCCTCCATGACGGAGGAGGCCATCCACTTGCCTCCCACTCCGGACATGTTTGGCTGTACGGAGAAGGTGAGAACTGGGGCACTGGAGCTCGAGCGTGCGAGAATGGATGAGAGAAGAAGGAAGAAGGCGTGGGTGAAAGGGGAGAATCCCTATCTCTTTATAAAGGCGGTAGAAACTGTGCACCTTCCCACTTGCCCGTTAAAATTGCTTATTTCCCAAGTGCCATGACTGATGGCACGGTTGGTTACCCATACCCGTATTGCTGAGAATCCTGTGATAAGGGGACATGATCTCTGCTTCGACAAGACGTGTCAAGGAAACCGCCTCGCATTACATGCAGTAGCTGGTTGTGAAAAATGGTTCGAATAATGACCGGACCGTGTCGTGATGTCATGCTATAAAAAGCTGTCAACAGATTAGATTTGTGGAGTATTGTATTCTCTACGGTGGTATGTGGAATTTGTCTTGCAGAGCCGGACACGATTCTCGTGTTCAAAATCTTCTATGGAGTATTTGGAGAAGGAACCCGCCTTGCAATGCCGAAGACAATCTGCGCGTCGGACTCATCGTCATTGAAGCCTAGTTCAGGGGCTATTGAGGGAGTCCTGGATTAAGGAGTCCTCGAACAGCTGGACTATATACTTTGGCCGGACTGTTGGACTATGAAGATACAAGATTGAAGACTTCGTCCCGTGTCCAGATGGGACTCTCCTTTGCATAGGAGGCAAGCTTGGCAATTCGGATATGTATATTTCCTTCTCTATAACTGACTATGTGTAACCCTAGCCCCCTCCGGTGTCTATATAAATCAGAGGGTTTAGTCCATAGGACAAAAACAATCATAATCATAGGCTAGCTTCTAGGGTTTAGCTTCTACGATCTCGTAGTAGATCAACTCTTTTAATACTCATATCATCAAGATCAATCAAGCAGGAAGTAGGGTATTACCTCCATCGAGAGGGCCTGGACCTGGGTAAAAAATCGTGTCCTCTGCCTCCTGTTGCCATTAGCCTTAGACGCACAGTTCGGGACCCCCTACCCGAGATCCGCCGGTTTTGACACCGACAGATATTGCTGAAGAAGAGGAACTAACTGCTACTCCGGAACCTCTAAAGACATCCAGGAAGGCAAAAGCTTCAAAGCCTTCCTTAGCACCAAAAGCTTCAAGAGTGAAGGCATTGAAATCAGTACCTCCTGAATCCAGTGTGCTGTTTGAAGACATGTCCCGCACATCTACTAAGAAGAAGAAAATCACTGGGCAAGGCCTTACTTCAGCAAGCATCCTATGAAATGATAAAGACATAGTTGATCTATCTAGCAATGAAGATCTTTCTGATGATGCCCTTGAGCTGCTGATCAAGAGCAAATAGGAGGCCAAAATCTTCAATGATCTGCCTCTGTTTGATGCTGATATTCTGAATAACTTCACTGCTGAGTGGTTTGAAGACACCTCTCATACCATTGATGATCTGCAGCTGCCCATTGGCATCAGTGTCACATTCCAGGTCTACATTGCTAAGGAGGTTGCCATTGCTCAAAATGGCACTGAGAAGAAGAACAAGATTGATCATGAGAAGGTTGTCTTCAATAAGCACATGTCGAAGCTCAGTCTCACTAATGTGCAGAACTTCAAGAAGATGATGGCAGATCTAAAGGCGGAATTTCATAAGCGTCATGACGAAGCCAAAGGCTCCCGAGAGTGCCTCAAGCACTATGCAGAGAAATGTGTTCAGGCTTACAATGTAACCTTGAAGCTAAAAGCACTTGGGCATCCAGGCATAGACCTCAAGTTGGCTGGCAAGAAGAAGAAGCCAACGCAAGCTGAAGCTGAGGCTCCAAGGCAGGAAAGGCCCAACATTATATTCCCCTCCAGAATGATGGGCTCGAAGCCAAAGTGAAAGTGCAATCATGCCCTTAATCTTATTTTGATGTTGATGACAACATGCATGTTGGGACTAATCATGTTTATCAAGTATATCTCAGGATTATGTCTCAAAGGCCGTGTGTGGATCATGACTAGGGACAAATGCATATAACTCAAGATCGGAGATACAAGACATTAGCTTTGCCTTTGTTTATGGTTTGTTCTTGAGTATAGGGATCCCGCACTATTAAGAGGGGATCGTTGGATCTAGTGAAAGATTTGCGCAAACCCACCAACTCCAGTTTTTCTCTCCAGACGTCCAGTGCTCTACGGACGTCCGATCCCTCTCAGCTGTCCGGACGTCCGTCTCTCTACGGCCATCCGGTGTTTCTCTTACAGAATGATATTCACGGATTTCCGAACCTCTCCGAACGTCCAGTCTCTGGACGATCGGCACGTCTCGGACGTCCGGTATTTCCTCCGCAGAACAATATTTACGGATTTCCGGGCCTCTCCGGATGTCCGGGCTCCGGACGACCGACACGTCTCGGACGTCCGTGTGATGTGTGCTGATTCATGGCTTATGTGTTCCCAGGGGCCGGACGACCGATAATTGTCGGATGTCCAGACATATTGGTGCCACCGGACGTCTGGTGTTGTCCGGACGTCCGACCTCTTCTATGCACTTAAGTGGCTCAAACGGTTACTTTTTCCACAACCACTATATATAGGCTTCTTCCTTCCACGGGATGAGGTTGACCATTAACTTTGAGCTTGCCAAGAACACTTTTCACTTTCTCTCTCTCTCTCTCTCAATCCTCTACACCAAATCCTAGATCCCCAAGTGATTTGGGAACATTTGAGAGAACTTCTCCAATCAAGTGATAGATGCACTCCTTCCCCTTCTTTGCACCAAAGGAATTCGTGATTTGAGCAAGTCTTGAGATTTTCCCCATCGTTCTTATTACTCTTGGAGGTTGGAGACTCCTAGGCGGTAGGAGTCTTTTGGAGGGGAATCGACCTTTGTGATTACCCCTAGAAAAGTTTGTGAGGGTTTGGAGACCACCCCAAGGTCTACCACTAGTGGTTGAGAAACGCCTCTGTGGTGTTGTCTCAAAGGGAGAATAGGGTCAGCCTTCGTGGTGTTGGTGTGCCTTCGTGGTAACATCCACCTCTCTAACGGTGACTAGCTTCTCTCCAAGGAAGTGAACATCGACATACATCCTCGTCTCCCGGAGTTGCGGTTATTCCTAACCCTAACTTTCTACTTGTGGTTACTTGTCTCTTAGCACTTACTTATATCATATTGTCCATGCTTACTTACATACTCGTGTTACTTGCTTAGTACTTAGTACTACACTTGCAATTGTTAGGCTCACCTTCATATTCCGCATTATTGCCTAAAATTGCTAAGTAATAATTAAAATTTGTAATTGTACCTATTCACCCCCCCATCTAGGTCCATCTCGATCCTTTCAATTGGTATCAGAGCCTCGTGCTCTATTCTTGTGGCTTAACCGCCCTAGAGTGAGATGAACCCCGATGGGACTCCCCTTGTTTCAGATCCGAAGGATAAAGGCGAGGCTTCTTCTGAAGTCAAGTCCTTTACTTCTGAGGATCTAGAATGGGCCCTTGCTAAGCAAAAAGAGGAGCATGCTGCTTCTCTTGAGGCCTTGGTCCAGATGAGATTAGCCACGTTGTCCATGGTGCTTGCACCACTCTCGGGTGGTGCGGCTTCGGGGCCAACTGTGCCTGCTCCGTCACTTGGTCAACAACCTCCTAGCAATGAACACTCCAGTGTTCCTTGGCTTTATGCAAGACCCCAAGTTGAGAAACTGAAATATAATCCTCAAGGCAAACCTCCTTTAGATGATGCCACTTCTGATTTTGCCTTGTGGAGAGTTGCTATGCAGGATCATCTTCGATATGGAAATGATGAGATGCTGGAGATCTTGGAGTATGGTTACCATGTGGTTGATCCAAAGAATCCTACACCAAGAGAAATTTATGACAAGAATCTCAATGACACTGCAACCATGTGTATAATCAGAGGTATGGTTGAAAAGCAAAGGAGACCGTTCATACACATCACAAGTGCCAAGGAACTATGGGAAAGTATTATAAGATCCAAGACCGGCACCTCCACCCTCCGGAGTGCTCAATATGAAATTGCCAAGGGGCAATTGCAAAACTTTTGTATGGAGAAAGGTGAAACCCCCAATCAACTCCTTGAGCGTCTCATGACTCTCACCGCTGACATTGAGTCGTGTGAGTGTGACAAAACACAAGATGGATTCAACATGACTAAGCGATTCCTTGTGGATAAGTTGCTTCATGCTCTTGCCCCGTATCACCATCAAATGGTGTGGGACATAAGACAACACCATGCCTTCAAGGAAATGACTACAGGTGACATCATATCCACCTTCCAACTATTTGAAGAGTCAAAGGCAAATGCCACAAAACATCTTGCCATGCATGGTACTCCAACATCAAAGATCAATCTTGCATTAAAGGCCAAGCATGTATGTGAAGATGAGCAAAGTGGAGAAGAAGATGATGATGATGATGATGATGAAAATGGTGATGAGATTGAATCCGATGAGGGCCCTTCATATAAAGACATGGCTCTCTTTGTCACGAAGTTTAGCGCGGGAAAATTCAAGGGAAGATTTCAAAAGAAGAAAGTAAGAAAATGCTACAACTGTGAAGAAACCAACCACTTCTCCAACGAGTGCCCTTATGAGAAGAGGGAAGATAAACCAAGGTTTCCCAAGACCTTTCCAAAGAAGAAGTTGCCAAATCCTTTGAACTCCAAGCTCAAGAAGAGAGATGGGAAAGCAATGGTTGCTCAAGAAGAATCCGATCTGGATGATGTTAGTGCTGTTGCCGGAGTTGCTCAAGACCCTCAAAACACTTTGAGGTTAGTGAACAAGAGTGATGATGTGGTCACCTACAACTACATGAAAGACTACAAGGGCAACGCTCACAAGTGCCTAATGGCAAAGGCCGTGCTAGAAGATGGAGGGGACCAAAGCTCTCCTGACAAGGTCAAGGTAACCCCACGATCAAATCCTCCTCTTTTCACTCCTTCCACTCCTAATGATGAGTATCTTGATGCGGAGGATAGTTATGAGGATGATGATCTAGATGATCCTATGCTTGCTAAACTTAATAATTTCATGTGCTCCCTCAAAGGAAAGAAGCTCACTATGTTTCGTATGCTTATGGAGATGGTGAGTAAGCACACCATCACCATTAAGGAACTCGAAACCCTAGTCACCGAGGAAAAGGAAAAATGTGAAATCCTTGAGCGGAAAGTCCAATATGAGGAAGCACGAAATGATGAACTATGCTTAAAAATTGGTGCAAACATTGATGTTCATACTAAAGATCTTGCCTCCTTGAAAAATGCTATTGACTCTTGCGAAGAGTTGATGAATGATAAAAGTAACCTTGTGAAGTCGCATGCTTCTCTCTCTAAGGATTGTGAGCTTCTATCCGTGTCCCTCAAGACTAAGGAAGAAGAACTCACCCTTCTTACAAAGAGTTTTGAGACGCTCAAACTTACTTATCTTGAAACTCTAGCCAAGGCTTACTCTTCTCCTATTATCAATGTTGATGCTTGTACTACTAACTCTAGTGGTGATCTAGCATCTATTCTTGAGGAAAATCGCTTCCTCAAGGCTCAAATCGAGAAAGGTCTCATGACATGTGCTCAAGGGCAAAAGAACCTTAATGAGATATTGAGCCAACACAGTGAGGTGTTTGCCAAAGAGGGACTCGGGTTTGACCCAAGCACCAGCAAGAAGAAGACATCCTCTCAAAACTGCACAACCCCTCTAAAGGAAACATTTGTGCGAGAAGGGCACAAGGAGAAAGGTAAGGTTGTTAGTGGGAAGGCCACAAGGGGCATGCCCACTCTCAACAAGCCAAAGGAGTTCATGCCTCCATCCTATGTCCTTTGTAAGACTAAGGATGGAGAAGTTTACGCAAAATTTGTTGGTCCTCGAAATGCATTCCGATTCTATGCTATTTGGGTCCCTAAGACCCTTGTGACTAACTTGAGAGGTCCCATTGCAAAATGGGTGGCTCTAACCAAGTCATAATTGTGTGTAGGTTGCCTTCTCTGATGGAGTAAAATGCGTGATATTTACATTGATCATGTTGGTACAGATTTGCAACTAGCAGATATTTTCACCAAACCATTGGATGAAGCAAGGTTTTGTCGACTTAGGCATGAACTTGGTATCTTGGAGCTTGAAAATATCATGTGAAATCTAGTACCCGTTCATGCATGAAATTAATGTCTTGTCTTGATGTAGGTATATATTTAGGGGGAGACACTCAACTCATGAGTATCCTCACCCTATGAAATGCATAAAAAGAACAAACACTCTCAAAGCTACCATGCCATCTAACTATGGTGCTTTCAATGATGGAGTAGTGATTATGCACTCAAAGTTTCAATCTTTCCGTGCCATGTCACATATACTCATACATGGTGGCAGTAGCCACCACTCTTATCACTAGAACAATATATGAGCGATATATGTTCTATTATTGTTGGCATAGGATACTCGTTGCTTAACAGATTATGCCTTTGCATCTTACTACATACTGTAATCATCATCTCCTCATCATGGTTAGCAGCACAAATAATTGCACCCTACTCCTCTCAAAAATTCTTATATGCTTCTGGACGTCCACTATGTACCGGACGTCCGTAAAATTCTCTCTGGTTTTCCTGGCCCAGGTGCCGGACGTCCGTAGATTCCTGGTCGTCCGGACTTTTCTCTGGCATCGGACGTCCGTCGAGCTCCGGTCGTCCGTAAAAACACCTCTGTTGTCCTCAGGCCGGTCGTCCGGTCTATCCTGTCTTCCGGTAATTCTTTCCCTGACCCAGGCACCGGACGTCCGCAGTTCTCCGGTCGTCCGGAGTTTTCTCAGGCGCACATATATAGCGCGGGGTACGGGTTGGGTCAATTTACCCTAATCCACCCATCCCCTCTCCTCCTTTTCCCCAATGCCGCCGCCCCTGTCTCGCGGCTCCTCGCCGCGGCCGATTGCCGCCCGTGCCCCTCACTGACGCCACTTCTCGGGTCGCCCCCATTTCCGGCGCGTCTCATTGCCGGATTCTCTCCGGTCATCGTCCTCCTCCCCGTTCTTCACTTCGAGGTAGAACCCATCTCTTCTTCTCTCATCCATCGATTCGTCGATCTATGGTGGTGGGTTGTTGATTTGGGTTTTCCTCCTCTTATAGGTCGTAATGGTGAAGACCAAGAGCACTGCTCGCAAGGACCCCCCATCTGGGTCCTCTCATCCCTCCCATCGCGGTGATTCCGACGATTCCAAAGAACGGGCTCATCCTAGGAAGCGTGTTCCTCCTCCTCGTCGGTCTCCAAGCGAAGGCTCATCGGAGGGCTCTGACTATGAAGATGAGATAGCTCATATGGAGAGAGGAGAGCCTGTCCCTGTTCACACCACTGCTCCCAAGCCCGGGACTCGGCAGCCCACCTTCCAGCTTGCTCCTCCTCCGGTCCAACCTCACAGTGATGCTCGTCATATCTCGCTTGAACCGCCTTTTCCACACGGCTATCACGTTAAGTGGTCCAAAATTGTTCCCATTGCTTCCTATCTTAAGTTGCGTCATGATGTTGATCAATTTACGATTGCTCGTGACTCTAGGGACAATCTTCGCACTAATGTCCAAGCTGACATTTTTACCACTATCATCATTCCTAAGGATCTTTCTCTGCATCTGTGCATTGATTTGGAGCATATTCATAGTCATCCGGGGATGTATTCCGGGGCTATTGAGCTCATTGAGTCCTCCAATCTTGCTGCCCCCTTTACATTCAACATGACTTTAACCAAGCCACCATTCATCAATTTTATGCCACATGTGTCTTCGGTCCAAATAACACTATTACTTGGATGACCTCCGACACGAAGCTCTCGGCTTCCTATTCTCAATTTGTTGCTGCCCTTGGTTTTCCCGACATAGGGTTCAAAATTCACAATGATGACCCCGAACATAGACCCAAGGGCACTGATGCATGTGCTGATCTTATCAAACCCATAACACAACTGACTGATGATGAGAAACATAAGGGTTTTAACCAAGTCTCCATTTGGCGTGCTCCTTTCTTCATTATCTATCAATGTGTCATTCACACCATTTATCCTAAGATGGGTGACAAGGGGTCCTGCAGTAGCTACTGCATCGATCTCATGCATGCATCGCCTCTATGCGTCTCCAAAAGGGAAGATTAATGTGCCTCATTTTTATGGCATGAGATTCGCCTCGCTTCTTTTCAGCACAAGCGGTCCTTTCCTCATGCTCCCTTTCTTCAGGCTTTCATCGAGAATGTGGCTTCGTTTCCTATTGTCCGCACTCATTTGCATGAGCGATGGGTCATTCCCCCACACATGGCCAATAACTATGTTCCCGAGGACTCTTCCTCTTCTGCTCATCCGCGCCACACTGTTGCTAGCATCCCTCATTCTGCTCCCTCTGGATCTGCACCCTTTGGTCGCATTGCTCGCTTAAGGCCCACTCTGCCTTGATGAAGGCTGTTACGTTTAACGGCTCCCAAAATCACGATGTTGTCACGCGCCTTATCACCTCCAAGAATTCTCTGAAGACTCGTTTGAGAGACTCCGGAGTGTTTGATGTGAGTGATGATGACCGTTTTCCTGATGAGCCACCTTCTAATTTTGGTTTTCCCTCGGGTCCTGAGTGGGCTGACTTCTTTGACGAGGCTGGTGGCAGTGGTGCACATGATGATGATGATGCTCTCTGATGCTGTTCTGACCCCCCTTGGGTATTTGATGCCAAGGGGGAGTAGGCACTATGCGATTCTATGATATTAGCTTGTAATCAAACTCATTATTATGTTTTTATTAGCTTGTATCGAACTCATGTTATGGGATTTTAGAGACTTATGTTCTATGCTATGAGTGATGAACCTATATGGAGCTTATTGTCTTGATTATCTTGTGTATGAGCTTTGGTTGTGTTGGTATCATATTGAGGGGGAGCTCTCTTCATGTTTATTCTTTATGGTATCATATTGAGGGGGAGCTCTCTCCATGCTAATTCTTTGTTTATTGAGCTCCACAACAAATCCTTTCGATTTTTTATGTGTGTGCATATGTGTTGTCATCAACTACCAAAAAGGGGGAGATTGAAAGTGCAATCATGCCCTTAATCATATTTTGATGTTGATGACAACATGCATGTTGGGACTAATCATGTTTATCAAGTATATCTCAGGATTATGTCTCAAAGGCCGTGTGTGGATCATGACTAGGGACAAATGCATATAACTCAAGATCGGAGATACAAGACATTAGCTTTGGCTTTGTTTACAGTTTATTCTTGAGTATAGGTATCCCGCACTATTAAGAGGGGGTCGTTGGATCTAGTGAAAGATTTGCTCAAACCCACCAACTCTAGTTTTTCTCTCCGAACGTCCGGTGTTGTACGGACGTCCGATCCCTCTCAGCTGTCCGGATGTCCGGCTCTCTACGGTCGTCCGGTGTTTCTCTTACAGAATGATATTCACGGATTTCCGAACCTCTTCGGACGTCCGGTCTCCGGACGACCGGCACGTCTCGGTCGTCCGGTATTTCCTCCATAGAATAATATTTACGGATTTCCGGGCCTCTCTGGAAGTCCGGGCTATCGGTGTCAAAACTGGCAGATCTCGGGTAGGGGGTCCCGAATTGTGCGTCAAGGCTGATGGTAACAAGAAGTAAGGGACAGAGATGTTTACCCAGGTTCGGGCCCTCTCGATGGAGGTAAAACCCTACTTCCTGCTTGATTAATATTGATGATGTGGATAGTACAAGAGTAGATCTACCACGAGATCGTAGAGGCTAAACCCTAGGAGCTAGCCTATGATGGTATGAATGTAATTGTGATCGGCCTTCTAAGGACCAACCTCTCCGGTTTATATAGACACCGGAGAGGGCTAGGGTTTACATCGAGTCGGTTACAAGGAAGGAAATATAATATCTGGATCACCAACCTTGCCTTCCACGCCAAGGAAAGTCCCATCCGGACACGGGCCGAAGTCTTGAGTCATGTATCTTCACGCTTCAATAGTCCGGACGTTGTAAACAGTCCGGCAGTCCGGATACCCCCTAATCCAGGACTCCCTCAATAGCCCCTGAACCAGGCTTCAATGACGATGAGTCCGGCGCGCACTATTGTCTTCGGCATTGCAAGGCGAGTTCCTCCTCCGAATGCTCCAAAGTACCCGTTACGATGAATAGTGTCCGGTCTCCAATCGATGTTGTGCTCCTCGGCTTCAGCGCCTCAGTAATGACCTTCTCCACGTGTCGAGCGAATGCGAGGAGTCGAGGTATTTTTGCATTTGCCACCCTCGATCCTCCGAGCCAACCGTCTATTTGAAGGGACAGGGGTTCTCAGATCCAAACCTCACTCTCCTCCCTTGAGCTAGCATCCTAGAGCGCTTCGCAAAAAGCCATTCCAGCATGGTCGGCTGTCGCAGCTCTTCTGCTTGCCCTCCTCGCTCTAAGTCAGGGGATTGGGGAGAGTGCTCAGTTCCCCACAGCCGTTTGGCAAAGTTACAAACTCAAGGGTTTCTTCCACCGGCATTCATGGTCTCCGTCCGAGCTAGAATAGCTACTTACGACGGAGGGGAACAAGCAGAGGGATTTCCTAACCCGTCTCCGGAGGAACGAGTATGCCTCATCTCGCATCTACTCAGGGGCGTCGGGTTCCCTATCCACCCGTTTCTCCGTGGGCTCCTAGAGTTCTATGGTCTCCAGCTACACCATCTTACCCCAGCCTCCATTCTGCACATAGCGGGGTATGTCGCCCTTTGCGAGCTGTTTTTAGGCTGCGAACCACACTTCGTATTGTGGAGGAAGTTGTTCTGCCTTGTCCCCTACGCCCAGGGGGAGTCCCTGTATCAAGTGGGCGGGGCCGAAGTATGGCTCATTGCCGAGACCGGATACCTGTCCAGTACTCCTAAGAATGCACCAGAAAACTGGCCTTCAGAGTGGTTCTATATAAATGACGTTCCCCTTCTCGATCCAGTCCGGAGGGGTCTCCCCAAGTTTAGCAATGCCCCACCGAGGGCACGCCTAAGCTGGCGTCCCCGGGGTCCTCAAGAAGAGGACACAAGGGAGATATTCCTCCTGATGAACAGGATAAAGCTGGTGGCCAAGTCCGGACTAACGATTGTTGAGGTCATGGCCATATGCATAAAGCAAGGAGTGCAGCCGCTCCAATATCGGGGGAATCCCATGTGGCATTTCAACGGGGAAGATGACGCCACCCGCTGTGGTCACAAGGGTCCGGGCTCCGCTACCGCTTTGGCAAGGATACTGTCTGATTTGTACAAAGGGGAAGAAGAGGAATTCCTTCGCATAAAAACATGGGACGGATTCTCCATGCACAACCCCCCAGGATGGGTAAGTTGCTATTCTTCTCCTAGGTTCACTTACTCCAGCATTCTCCTGCTAAGATTACTTGCATCGATGCTTCTGAGCAGGAACTGAGGAGGGCCGTAGAAGGAATCTTCAGCCCATCCCCGCAACCAGAGGACCCTGGAAGGGCCCTAGATCCGGGACTCAAAGTAGATCCTGCTATTACCATGGAGCTTGTCAACGGAGTATTTTATCAGGCGAGCTGGGATGGCGCCCTAGTGGCCATTACGGCCGACTCCCCTGGACTGCTTCCCACGTCGCGTGTAAGTTGAGCTAAAAAGAACCCTATCCTCCGAAGAGGACTTTCCCCAGGTATTGTAATTTACCTTTGAGGCATCGCTCTATTTGCAGAAATGGCGGCCGGAGCGAGGGGCCGAGCCCCTAGGGACTCGTCAACCACGGGCATCCGGATCAGGCAGGCTCAAGAGGAAGGTGGTGAGGGCTGACACACCACTGTAGAGGTAAAGTCATAGCCCGTCCTGCTGTCATAGAATTCGAAACCTGACAGCGCCCCTTTGTGTCTGGCAGGAAGAGGAATAACCGGGCTATATCCGGAAACCCCACCAACCATGCCTCCACCAGTCGGGTTCCAGAACCGGCTTTGGCGGCGGAGGCGGACACGGGGCCAGCACCGCATAGCTCCCTGATGGAGGATGCGGATATGTGTTCGGCCATGAACTCCGAAGTGGTGAGTGCCATGAACCACCGGCTCCGGAGGGCTGTGCTTCGGCACAACATCTTTTCCGAAGAGGCTTTTAATGCCTTCAATTCAGCGGACGCATATGTCCAAGCCGCTCGAGGTGGGCTTGCCCAAGTGACGAGCCAGTATACCAAAGACATACGGGTAAGAGATTTTGATAAGTATGCCTAGCAGTAGCCCTTGAGACTTAAAATAGTTGGGACAACTGTTTGAAGGATCCATATATCCGCAGGTCCTTGTGGACAAGAATGAACAATTGGCGCGGGAGCTGGAGGCCTGCAAGGCCCAACTATCTGATGCGGTAGCCAAGTTAGAGGGATCCCAAAAGGCCCCTGTTGGTAATATTTGTCTTTATTATACGCAGATGTACTAGTTAATAGATGGCTTGTGCGGTTAGTCTAACATTGAATTCTGCAGACAATACCGGGGTGAATCCGGAGGGTGCAGTGGGTGACGACTCGCATCTCCAGCGGCAACTAAAGGCCGGCGAGCGCATCCTTACACAGGTAACGCAAGAGAAGAACAAGCTTCAAGATGCCAATATTCGTCTGGACGTGGAATTAAAGGACGTCCGCGCACAACTGGCGGACTCCGTGAAGGAGAACAAAAAACTTCATCGCAGCATTTATGGTAAGAACGCAAGCGAACTGTTTGATAGTTCGGCGAGGAAGTTTATCAAAAAGATTTTTCCTTGCAGGAATGTTAACGGGTCGCCCTGAAGAGGAGATGCCCTCATCTGCAGGTGATTTGCTGCAAGAACTATCGCAGATGCACGAGCGTGCCCGGCAGGTGATGCACGGCATTGCTCAGGCCTTGTGGCCATCAAGCCTACTGCCGAATGGCATGGGGGAGCTTGCGGACCTGCTCCAGGGAGCCCAGCGGTGCTTCCATCTATGGAAGATATCAGCCTACCGGCAAGGAGCGAGAGAAACCTGGGTGATGGTGAAGACGCGCTACACCAAGCTGGACCCTAACCACATGGCCGAAGTGGGACCGGTGGGGCCCGATGGGCAAGAAATTCCCGTTAGCCTGGTGTATGACCAGGTAGCATTAACCGCTAAGTATTCTCAGCAGGATTGTAGGCTAGATAACCTGTTAGATGGTATAGAGGAGGAATATAGTCATTCTCAGTGACTGTGTAAATTAATTGGCAGAAGTAGCCTCTAGTCGGATTGAAATCATTTGTCATGGCGGACCTTTTCGCTTCAGCCCCCGGACCCTATAGTCCGGGGTGTGTCCGAATACCCGCTCGGTATGTTATATTGCATAAAACCGGGGCATGCTTGGAGACCAGGCGTAGGGGTCATAGGTGCTTGAACAGACAAGTACCCAACTAGTTATGTTATATTGCATGGATGGCAAGAAACATCTTCTAGGGAGGATAGCTCCGTTAGGGGTTTCTTTCCCTAGGTATCCATGTGTTGATGCACATGTCCGGACTATGCTCGATGGCGCAGGATACAAATCTTCTAGGGTTCTTTGTTGTAACCAACGAATACATCCTTTGTTCACCGATCGAATATTCTCTTAAGGAAAAACTAGCTTTCGGCTTCACCCAGTCTGAGGTACCCATCCGGCTCAACCGGCAGTAACAATCACAGAGGTGCTCCCCTTATGCCCTAGCCGAATTAATGAGAATGTAGGTCATAAACACAAGATCCAGGCAACCCAGCTTGGCCACATCTTAAGTCATATCGATGCATATAATGGTGAAGAAAAGGCACATATGGAGAAACGACGCATATGTGATGGGCAAAAAGCCATTAAAATAATTATGTCTAGCTTCCGAATAGGAAGCCCCCAGATACAGCTTGCACACATGGTACGGCCGGGATAATCCGGGAATCCGCACTGTATTAAATACTTTGTGTGAATGGAAAGAGGGTCGAGAAAGGAGAGAAACAGTGGTGGAGCATAATTAAAAAAGGAGGGGTGAGGAGACGAACACTGCGTTCGGCGTTAGGTGTAGAATCTCCGGAGTCTAGCCGCGTTCCATGGGTTCGGCTCGAGTCTGTTGTCAGATGCATTACGTAGGTGGTACGCTCCTCCGGTGAGAACTTTGTTGATGACGAAGGGACCTTCCCATCTGGGTTTGAGTTTGTCCTTCTTCTTCTCCGGTAGGCATAGAACAAGCTCGCCAATATTGTAAGTTTTGGCCCGCACTTCTCTGCTTTGATATCGCCGAGCCTGCTGCTCATAGAATGCGGAACGGGCTTTTGCGACATCGCGCTCCTCCTCCAGGGCGTCCAAGTTATCCTGCCGGTCTAACTCGGCTTCCTTCTCTTCGTACATGCGTACGCGTGGCGAATCATGTATTATGTCGCAGGGTAGTACTGCTTCCGCACCATACACCATAAAAAATGGTGTGTATCCGGTGGTTCGATTCGGTGTGGTCCGTAGCCCCCAGAGTACGGAGTCGAGCTCCTCTATCCAGTGCGTATCCGACTCTATTAAAGATCGCACTAATCTGGGTTTTATGCCACTCATGATAAGACCATTTGCCCGTTCGACCTGGCCGTTTGTGTGCGGGTGGTAGACGGAAGCGTAGTCGAGCTTAATGCCCATTTTGCTGCAACAAGTTTTCACTTCATCGGCTGTGAAATTTGAGCCATTATCAGTGATGATGCTATGGGGGACACCGTATCGGTGTACAACCCCTGATATGAAGTCTATTACTGGTCCGGATTCGGCCGTTTTAACTGGTTTGGCTTCGATCCATTTGGTGAATTTGTCCACCATGACCAATAGGTATTATTTCTTATGGCTTCCCCTTTAAGGGGTCCGACCATATCCAGCCCCTAGACCGCAAAGGGCCAAGTTATGGGGATTGTTTGGAGAGCGGTAGGGGGCATATGACTCTGATTGGCGAAGAGCTGGCAGCCGATGCAATGTTGGACAAGGTCCTGTGCGTCTGCTCGGGCCGTCGGCAAATAGAAGCATGTACGGAAGGCTTTGCTGACTAGCGATCGAGCTGCGGCGTGGTGTCCGCCCAGTTCAGCATGAATTTCAGCCAGGAGTTGCCGCCCTTCCTCTTCGGAGATGCACCTTTGGAGCACTCCGGTCGCACTTTTCTTGTAGAGTTCCCCTTCGTGGACCTTGTAAGCTTTAGAATGCCGGACTATGCAGTGTGCCTCATTTTGGTCTTCGGGGAGCTCCTGCCTATTTAGGTAGGCCAAGAACGGCTCGGTCCACGGGGCGATTACGGCCATTATTTCATGGGTCGATGGTGTTATTTCGGTGGCAGAGCCTCCGATTGTGTCGGATGGTTCGGAATCTGGGGGTGTATTCGGATCCGTGCTGGTATTTCCGGACTCCCCTTCCCATACTACAAATGGCTTGAACAGCCTTTCCAGGAATATATTAGGTGGGACAGGGTCGCGTTTGGCGCCGATGCGGGCAAGCACGTCCGCCGCTTGATTGTTTTCTTGAGCCACATGGTGGAATTCGAGCCCCTCGAACCGAGCTGACATTTTGAGGACGGCATTACGATAGGCCGCCATTTTCGGATCCTTGGCATCAAAGTCTCCGTTTATTTGTGATATTGCGAGGTTCGAATCCCTGCACACTTCCAAGCGTTGGATGCCCATAGAGACTGCCATCTGAAGACCATGTAACAGGGCCTCATATTCGGCCGCATTGTTGGAGTCTGTGTATAATATTTGTAGGACGTACTAGATCGTGCTCCCGGTGGGAGACGTCAGGACTACCCCTGCTCCCAGTCCGGCCAGCATTTTGGAGCCGTCAAAGTGCATGATCCAGTTGGAGTATGCGCCGTACTCTTTAGGGAGTTCAGCTTTTGTCCATTCGGTGACAAAGTCAGCCAATACTTGCGACTTAATGGCCCGCCGCGGTTTGTATGTTATGTCGAACGGCAGGAGCTCGATAGCCCATTTAGCAATCCGGCCCATAGCATCGCGGTTATTAATTATGTCGTTGAGTGGTACTTCGGAGGCGACGGTAATCGAACACTCTTGAAAGTAGTGTCTTAGCTTCCGAGATGCCATGAAGACTGCGTATGCTATTTTTTGATAGTGCGGGTATCGGGATTTATATGGGGTGAGGACCTTTGATACGTAGTAAACTGACTTTTGAAGCGGCAATTTGTATCCGTCCATCTCTCGTTCGATGACGAGCACTGTGCTTACCACTTGATGTGTTGCAGCTATGTATAGTAGCATTCGCCGATGTTTGGCGATGTTAGGACCAGATTACTGGCCAATAAGGTCTTTATCTCATTGAGTCCGGTCGCGGCTGCATCCGTCCATGCAAAGTGTTCGATGCGCCGAAGGAGGCGGTAAAGAGGCAACGCCTTTTCTCCTAGCCTGGATATAAAGCGGCTCAAAGCGGCCACGCATCCCGCTAGCTTCTGGATGTGCTTGAGGTCTGTTGGTATGGCCAACTACGACAGGGCTCGGATTTTTGCTGGATTTGCTTCTATTCCTCTATTGGAAACAATGAAGCCCAGGAGCTTCCCCGAAGGGACACCGAAAACACATTTTTACGGATTCAACTTGATGTCGTATGTCCAGAGGTTATCGAATGTGAGCCTCAAGTCATCTATTAGGGTTTTGACGTGTCTGGTTTTTATGACAACATCGTCCACATATGCTTCCACTGTTTTGCCGATTTGTTTCTCTAGGCATGTTTGGATCATGCGTTGATAGGTTGCGCCGGCATTCTTGAGCCCGAAGGGTATAGTGTTGAAGCAAAAAGGGCCATATGGCGATATAGAAGCTGTTGCAGCTTGGTCAGACTCTGCCATCTTTATTTGATGGTATCCAGAGTATGCGTCGAGAAAACACAGCGAGTCATGTCCAGCTGTGGCATCGATGATTTGATCGATGCGAGTGAGGGGAAAGGGATCCTTGGGGCAAGCCTTGTTGAGGTCTTTGAAGTTGACGCATAGGCGCCATGATTTGTCCTTCTTTGGCACCATTACCAAATTCGCCAGCCAATCCGGATGTTTAATATCTCTGATGAATCCGGCCTCAAGTAGCTTGGCTAGCTCTTCCCCCATGGCCTGCCGTTTGGGTTCTGAAAACCGCCTTAGGGTCTGTTTGACCGGTTTGTATCCCTTTAGTATGTTTAGGCTATGTTCGGCCAGCAGGCGTGGGATGCCTGGCATGTCCGAAGGGTGCCAGGAAAAAATGTCCCAATTCTCGCGTAAGAAATCTCGCAGTGCGGTGTCCATCACGGGGCTCAATTGTGTTCCGATGGATGCTGTCTTCGTGGGATCCGTTGGGTGGACTTGGAATTTGGCTATCTCGTCTGCAGGTTTAAATGAGGTGGACTTGGGTCATTTGTCGAGTATCACATCGTCCCTGTCCACGGTGCCCGCAGTGTTGTTAATTCTTCGGCTGCCAGGGCTTCAGATAATGCTTCCAGGGCTAGTGCTACGGTTTTGTTTTCAGCGCGGAGTGCGACGTCCGGATCACTGGCTAGAGTGATGATTCCGTTGGGCCCGGGCATTTTAAGCTTCATGTACACGTAATGGGGTACAGCTTGAAAGCTTGTAAACGCGTCCCGCCCTAGAAGGGCGTGGTATCCGCTGCTGAAGGGAGCCACTTGGAATGTGATTTTTTTGGACCTATAATTCTCCGGAGTGCCGAATACCACATCGAGTGTGATTTTTCCCGTGCACCGTGCTTCCCGAGTGGGGATGATTCTCCTGAAGGTGGTGCGGCTTTGCTCAATGCGGCCTTTATCAATCTCCATTTTGTTGAGCGTTTCTTCATAGATCAAGTTTAACCCGCTTCTGCCGTCCATGAGTACTTTGGTTAGCCGGAAGCCGTCCACGATTGGGCTAAGGACCAGAGCGGCTGGTGCCCGGACAGTCTGGAATCGGGGTTTGTCACTGGCATTGAAAGTTATAGCCGTGTCGTTCCAGGGGTTCATCTTTGCCACATGGCAAATTTCCACAGAGCTTCGGTGAGCCTGCTTGCACCTGTTGTTCGAGGCAAAAGTCTCGAAGACTGTTAGTATCGTATTGTGTCCACGGGCAGGATATTGTTCCGCTTCATGGCTCGCAAGAAGATCCTCGCCACTTTTTGCCACCTGCCAGAGTATCCAACATGCCCTAAGGCTATGAGTTGGCATTGTATCCGGCGTACTATGGAGCTTACATGGCCCGTCGAGCCATTCTTCCAATACGGATCCCCGCCCTGGGGTGGGCTTCAGTTTCTTGGGGATTGGATTAGACGTCTTACGAGAGTTCGTCCGTTTGGTTCGGACAAAGGTCTTAGTGGGAGTGGTACTATCCCAAAATTCTGTTTGGGTCTTCCAAGCGCTCTCCATTGCACAGTACTTACGTACTATGGTTGCCAAGTCCGCGAAACGTATTACCTCGCGGCGGCTTATAGCATTGAGGAGCCCTTCATCCGTGCAATTTTTGCAGAAGAGTGAGACCATGTTCTCCTCGCGGCAGTCCTTAACCTTGTTGAGTGCAAGGAGGAATCTGGCCCAGTAATGATGTACCATCTCCTGGGACTTTTGCCTGATGCGGGAGAGACAGTTTAAGTCCAAATAAGTGTTGTTAGCAGAATCCGAATTATGATCCGATCTAACGCCTAGGGGCGCGGGCGGTTCTGAGCCCAACAGCTCAGAATCCGGGATGCTACCCGATTCCTTCGGCCCAATGCCCGATCCTAAGTCCAGGACCTGGGGCAAGTTGTCCTCTGAGCAGATTTTCGGCTCAAGGAGTTCGGTGATCCGAACATAATTCGTCCTCAAAGCCGGGGGACGATCCGCGTGTGGTTCTTCCACAATCGCTATCTCATGGGTGGCCGGCGGGGATCTGATGTCCCTTCGATCGGGTTTAAGCCCAATCCGGTCGTAGTTCGTAGCGACTCCCAGAGCGGCGATGCGATCCAAGAGTTAATTAAAGGAGGAGAGCTCCATTGGATCCATCTATTCGGCAAGTTCCGAACTGACCCAAAGGTTATGATTGATGACCCGAGAGGCCGTCGTCGGCTCTGTCGCCGACGGGGCGGCCATGATAAAGCTGCCGAGCCGGAGCGTCTGGCCTACAGCCAGAGCTCCCTCCGAAGTAATGCTGTCCTTGAAGACGAATCGAGACATCAAGCCTTGCGGCGACGTCACAGAGGAACTCTCAATGAAAGCACCAATGTCGGTGTCAAAACCGGCGGATCTCGGGTAGGGGGTCCCGATCTGTGCATCAAGGCTGATGGTAACAAGAAATAAGGGACACAAATGTTTACCCAGGTTCGGGCCCTCTCGATGGAGGTAAAACCCTACTTCCTGCTTGATTAATATTGATGATGTGGATAGTACAAGAGTAGATCTACCACGAGATGTTAGAGGCTAAACCCTAGGAGCTAGCCTATGATGGTATGAATGTAATTGTGATCGGCCTTCTAAGGACCAACCTCTCTGGTTTATATAGACACCGGAGAGGGCTAGGGTTTACATGGAGTCGGTTACAAGGAAGGAAATATAATATCCGGATCGCCAACCTTGCCTTCCATGCCAAGGTGTCGGGGATTGGGTGCGACATATGCCAAGGGATGGCTTATCATGGTGGGGGCGAGTAGAACGTCGCCGGTGCCTGGAAACGGGATGAGGCGAAGACATGCACGCCGGTGGATCTTACCCAGCTTCAGGGCTCTCCGAGGAGATAACACCCCTACTGCTGCTCTGTGGGGTCTCCGCATGATCACTAATGCAAAGTGAGTACAAGGTTGCTCCTTGAGCTGTTTCTGGAGGTAGGGGAAAGCAAGGCTAGCTCCCTCCTTCCTATATGATCGGGTCTAGTGCTAATGGATTCGAACCCTTTGCATGGGTGCCCTAGGGGGGGTTTATATAGGCCTACCCCCCAGGGGTACAACGGTAAATCCGGCTGGGCACGGGTCCCAGCCATCAGTCTATCAGGCCGCCGTCTTCTCCGCCGACTGGTGGGCCTCGCCGACTTGCCTGGTACGGGGCCGACAGCCCTGGTCCGCCACGGGCGGGTCTTGCTCGCTGTGGATCACTGTAGCCGTGCTTCTAATGACGCTGGCTTGGTCATGGGGTCATGGCAACAGTGCCGCCGCCTGACGGGCGCTCACTGTTGCCATTCCCCGTCGTGTCTGGTTAATGGCGTGTAGGGCCCGTGGGAGGGGCCAGCCGACTCCTGGGGGCCGACTCCCAACGGGTCCGTCTTGCGGCGCTCTCGCCGTCTTCTGTACTCCCACCGACTGGTGGGACCCGCCGTCTCTGGGTCTTACAGACAGGCCATCGTGGGCTCAGGGCTCCGCCCCCAGGGGCTGATGTCAGGGCTGGCATGGCAACAGTGCCGCGCCGGATGGAGATCTCCGCCGGTACGATGCACTGTGGCCATGCCTGCCCTCGATAAACGGGGCAGGGATGGGTCGCGTGGTGGCCGTTCCCCGTCCCATCCTTTATCGCGAAGGTACGGGGTGGTTGGAGTCACGGGCCGACTCCCTAGAGCCGGCTTCTCCGGAAGTCACCGGCCAGGAGTCGGCTTATCTTGCAGTCGTCCCTGGGACTCGGTCGCGAGGGGCAGTCAGCAACGTCGCCGCCGACTCTCGGAAGGCGGCTCGTCGTCTTGGGGCTCGAGGGGCGCAGCCTGCCCCTATGTCTTGAAAGGTTCAGGGGCTCGGGTTAGCCTACCCGTGGCCCATTACTCCGAAAGTAGTCCCCGAAGCTGGTGAGGCTCCGAGGGTAATACGTCGTGGGGCCTCAACTATTTCATCCTTCTGGTGGTGGAATCTGGGCCTTGCTTGTCGTCTTCCTTCAGGCCGACTAACTGGAGCCGGACTCGCAAGGGGCCGTCTTGCCCCCTAAAGAGTTTGAAAGCCGCGGCGGGATCCAGGCAGCATGCCTGATACGCTTCTACGCAACCGCCCGTTGCGGACCCGTTGCAGGGTGCCACGTGGCAGGGACAGTCTACCCACCCATGCGCGCGACGGGACAGGCCGTCAGGCGGGGCCCACCAATACCGCGCCTCGGCACGCGAACGGATCTGTTGCAGCCATGCGGATGGTTGGGGTTCCCACGTTGTTACTGCGTGCAGTAACTTCGTGGGGTAAATCGTGGTGGGCGTGGGGTCCTGTGTGCAGTTAATCCCACGCCCGCCCCATCGGCTTCTCAACCCATGATGCTATAAGTAGGCGGGGGGAGGGGGGCGACGAAGCACGTGCACCCATCTTCCCTGCTCCACCGCTTCCTTTCGCTTCTTCTTCCTCTTGCCGCTGTCGTGCCGAACCACACCGCGCCCGCGGCGATCAGCTCTTCCTCCGCCGCCGCGCCTCCTGCCGTGCGCTCCGGCGTGCGGGACGGCTCCGAGGTGGACGACGACCACATCAAGCTCCTCTGCAAGACGCGCTAGCTCCCCGGCGCGAACCTAGTGCGGGCCCGTGCCGCGCCGGCGAGGGAGATATCGCCGGCGCCGGAGGAGGGCGAGCGGGTCATATTCCGCTCGCACCTCATGCGCGGCCTAGGGCTGCCGGCGAGTGGCTTCTTCCGCTCATTCTTGGAGTTCCACGGGCTCCAGCCGCACCACCTTACTCTGAACACGCTGGTGCTGCTGGCCGCCTTCGCCACCCTGTGCGAGGGCTTCCTTGGCATTCTCCCCACCATCGAGCTGTGGGGGGAGTTCTTCCAGTCCAAACTCGACACGCACGTCACCGGCGTGCCAGTCCAGTGCGGCGCCTTCATCGCGATGCGGAGATCAACGGCCGACAACTCGTTCCCCTCCATTCCATTGATCGAGTAGGTGAAGATGTGGCAACGGTCCTATTTTTACGTGAAGAACGTCGCCCCAGAAGGCGACTGGGTCAATCTGCCGCCCTACGAAGCCGACGCGCCGGCTAGGAGGCTCCCCAGCAGGTCCCACCGAGCCAGGACGCTGACACCCGCAGGTGCGCCGCTGTCGCGCGACTCCGAGTGCTGACACAGTCGGAGGGCTTCGCCGGGGCCGACTTGCTGGCCGCCTTCGTGGCGCGCCGAGTCCTCTCTCTCCAAGGCCGACCTCATCTGATCAGTTAGATGAGCAACCACCGGGACCCGAGTCGGATGTGCACCAAGGACATGCCCCACGCGGAGGTGGCGAACATGGTGAACCACATCGCGAACTGCGATCTTGCGGCGGATTGGCAGTTCGGCAAAGAGCCGTACTCGCGCGCCAACCCCCCGCCTGTGGTAAGTCGTATCTCTTGTTCCTCTGTTTTCTTTTGCAGCCGAATCCGGCTTCTAATATTTTTGGTTTCTTCGAGTCAGAACCCCCTCATTCAGCCTGCAGCCGGCGCCAGGGGACCGCCCCGTGAGTTCGTCCCCGACCGAGCGGAGAGCGACATCGACGACCCCGACTTGGGGGCGGCGGCGATGGAGACCGACGCCGAAGGAGGAGGAGGAGGAGGAGGAGGCGGCTTCAGGCCCTCGGGCATCTTCGCCGACTGGCCTGATGACGAAGCCGAAGGGGAAGTCGCCCCGCGCCATCAGCCAAAGGTCGGCCAGCCGGGTGCGAGTTCCTCCGCCGGCTTGGCCGGTCAAGGCGGCACGAAGAAGCGCCGGGCCGGGCCGAGTTCGCTCGGCGGCCGGTCGAATAAGTTCAAGGGGGCGGCCGCCGCGACCAAGCGGGAGGAGGCGGTTGCGAAGGCCAACCGCTTCCGCAAGGAAGTAAAAAGCCGCCACTCGTCTCTGCGTAAGTGCTCCGTCTTTGACTTGTTTTCTTCTGGCGAATCTTGTCAAAATTTCTTACATGCCTTCTTCGCTTCAGGGCCCCCTTACCCTTGAGAGGGTCCCCGCCCCCTCCATCATGGGGTCGGCCAAGACGTCCGCCAATACTCGGCGGGTTGACCCCGCCACCGACCTCCGGGAGGCGACGGAGCGAAACGTGTGGGAGAAGCGCGACGAGGAGAAAGCCGACCGCATGGAGAAGGCGCAGGCCGAGAAGGCGGCGGCCTCCGCCCAGAAGAAGCTGGAAGAGGTTGAAGCCACCGTCGCAACAAAACGGCGAGCTGAGGAGACCGCGCACCGCCAATCGGCATTGCTCGTCATCCCGCTGAGCTCCGCACCGCCGCCCCCGGAGTTCACGGGGCAGACTGTAGAAGCCGGCGCTGAGAACCCCATCGTGGAGAGGGAAAGCGGTGAGGTCTCCATGTCGGACACGGCCGTGCCGCCACCGCCGCCTCCGCCGCCGTCTGGGAGCGCGCAGGGTAAACAGTCGGCGGACCCGCCGGTGCCGCCGACTGAGGACGAGGCCGTGGCGAAGCTACTCCTTCAAGTCACCTCGCCAGCGCGCCGCCGCCTTGAGAAGGCGACTTCGGCGCCACGACCCTTGGAGACCGGTGCCGCCAGCTCGGCCATCCCAGACACCGAGGCGACGAGCGCCATGCCCGTTGGGTGGGTGCGAGGAGGCGGCAACGGCCCGCTGAACCATGTGCTTCTGGACATCCAGGCGAAGCTGCAAGCCGAGGGCGACGCCATCCAGAACTGCACCAAGGCGCATCTGGCGTCGCGAGCAGCTATCCGGGTACGCTTTTTTCTTTTGATTCTGTTTTTCTTGTTCTTCTCTATGGGGGCACGCCAACGCACCCACTGGGTGTAGTCCCCGAGTTTCAGGCTGGCTGCTGAGCAGGCGGCCCGGAACTCCATCTGGCGAGTTCCAAATATTTACCTTCGTCTGAAATACTTATTATAGGAGTATCACAACATCCGCGTCACTGCCTTCAACCGCAATGTTGAGGAGCTGGGCAAGCGGACTGCCGACTTGTCAGAGAGCCGGAGTGAGTCCTTCTTCTTTTTCGCGGGGGCGCGCTGGCGCACCCGCGGGCTGTAGTCCCCGAGATTCAGGCCGACTGCTGAGCAGTCGGGCTGGATCTTCCCGGCGACCTTCTTTGTTGATGACTTAACGTCTTTTTCCTTTTTCATTCTTCAGAGGCCAACGCCACTCTTCAGCAGCAGCTGGGCGAGGCCAACACCGCCTTGCATGCCAAGGGGGAGGAGTGCAGCAAGCTCTCCATAGAGCGTGATCTGCTGGCTGCGCAGCTGGTGGAGCAGAAGGAGCTGCTTAAGAAGGCGCAGGACGAGGCGGAGAAGAAAGAGACCGCTCTCCTGGCCGAGTTCGAAAGCGAGAGCTCCTCCTGGACCGACAAGGACGTGCTGCTGACCTCCGGCTTCCATGAGATTGAGGAAATCGTCGATGGTGAGTTTCTTTACTTTCTTTGTTTGAGCCGCCGACTATAAGTTGGGCCAACTCCTGATTCTTTGTCTTGCTTCTTTTTTTGTCTTGGCAGACTTCTTCCCTGGCCACTCGCAGGCGGTCACTCAAGCCATCGAGGCTGATCGTGAGGCGCGGAGGGCAAATGGCGCGGAGATCGCCGCCAACGCCCCCCGGACCCTCGACGAGCAGCTTCTGAGCATCGAGGCTCGTCTGCGGCCGGCCCATCGGCTGCTGCGCCGGCTTCAATGTGCCGGCGCCTAGGTGATTGCCACCCTGTGGCCAGACATGCCGGTTCTGCACACTCCCAGTCGGACTACCGACTGGCTGGAGGTCGCGGCTGGCCGTCTTGAGGCCTGGAAGGGTTCCTCGGCCCGGGCTGGAGCGCGTCGGGCCTTGGAATTCGTCAAGGCGTGGTATCCGGGGCTGGACCTGGACCGGCTAGCCGCGTTCCCGTCAGAGGCCCAGGCAGAGCTGGTAGCTGTGGAAGACGCCCTCGTTGAGCGTGCGGTGGCGATCGCCGACTATACAGATACCAGCGTCTTCATCCCTGAGCGGGCTGCAGACGGCGAGGAGGTGCCGCCGTAGTGGTTCGGGATGAACCCGGACTACGACGAGGTCTCGGCGGAGGTGATCGGCTCCAGCGTCGAGGAGGAAGGCGAGGCGGAGGATGGAGGCGAGACGGAGGCGCCAGAAGACGGAGCGGGCGACCAGCCTCAGCTCGACCGAGCCTCCAGCAACGAGCCACACCTGACCGAGCCGGCTTCCGCCGGAGACGATCAAGCCGAGACTGCCCAGCCGGCCGCCCCGGCGCCTGACACCGCCGTCTCTGCCGACCCTCCGAACCCGTCTGCCGCTTCCTAGGCTGCCATCTTGCCTTTATTTTATCTGCTTTAGTAGTCTTTGAAGAACTTGTTAATTTGCACAATTCCACCCGCGGGGTGTATTTTGAACTTCTGCTTGAAGATTCGGCCAAGGGCCTATGTTATGTAAATATTTATCCGAATTCTATCTCCTTGCTCATCGCTCTTTTGGCTTTTTCCTTTGCCGCCTTCCCTCAGTCGCCGCCTTGCCAGTCGGACAACCGCTCTGCGGACTGCCGCTGGGTCAAATGCTTGGCTAACTTAGGGAAGGCAAGTACTTGGCCATTTTTTAGAGTCTTTTTAACAAGTTGGATAGAAGGCGGCAAGCCGACTACTCAAGAGTCGGTTTTGCGAAAAGGGGCTGGAAGCCGGCTTAAGCTATGTTAATGCTTTAGGTCCTTAGCCATTTTTCGTGTGGGCGCCCGTTCTTCCTTACTCCTGCCCACCAAACAGTCGCTCTGCAAGCTGCGGCTTCTGGCAGGAGACGGCTTAGGCACCGCACACTACTTGTCCGACTGCAAGAAGCATTTCATAGCACAAGGCGGCGAGTCCCCGGGCCGACCAGTCAAACCCGGTGCCAAGCGGCGTAACAAAGAGTAGCATACTCGAAGGCGTAATTCTTGTCATACAGATAACAAAAAGGGTAGTCCCCGAGCTTGTCTTGGGGGGCCCGAAGTCTCGGTACTTTAATACAAAGGATAGCGTGGTACATACTGCGTCAACTGTAAAATCTTCAGAGAAGATTTGCATTCCATGGCCGTTCCGACTCTTTGCCGGAGTCGTCCCTCTTGCGTGCTCGGGGCTTCTGAGCGTCGATCAGGTAGTAGGAGTCATTGCCCAGCACTTTGCTGATGATGAAAGGGCCTTCCCAAGGCGCCGACAGCTTGTGCTGGCCGGCTGTTCATTGGATCAGTCGGAGCACAAGGTCGCCCTCTTGGAAAGATCTCGGCCTGACCTTCCTGTTGTAGTATCGGCGCAGGCTCTGCTGGTAGATGCTGGACCGGCTGAGTGCCAACAGCCGGCCCTCTTCCAGCAGATCGACACCATCTTGACGTGCTTCTTCTGCTTCCTCCTCGGTGTACATGGTGACTCACAGGGAGTCGAACTCTATGTTCGTTGGGATGACGGCTTCAGCACCATAGATGAGGAAGAAAGGCGTGAAGCCGGTTGACTTGTTTGGAGTCGTGCGCAGACTCCAGAGGACGGCTGGCAGCTCCTCAAGCCAACAGCCGGCCGAACGCTCCAGTGGTTCGACCAGTCGAGGCTTGATGCCAGACAGGATGAGGCCGTTTGCTCGCTCTACCTGGCCATTTGACTGCGGATGGGCAACGGACGCTAAGTCCAGTCGGATGCCCTACGTTGCGCAGAAATGGGCCAAGGCGCCTTTGGAAAAATTTGTGCCATTGTCGGTGATGATGCTGTGGGGTATGCCGTACAGAATCGTGATGTCGGAGATGAAAGTCACTACAGTTGGACCATTCAACTTCTTGATGGGCTTTACTTCTATCCACTTGGTGAACTTGTCCACCACAACAAGTAAGTGAGTTAGGCCGCCTCGTGCCGTCTTGAATGGTACCACCATGTCCAGGCCCCAAACCGCAAAGGGCCAGGCGATGGAGATAGTCTTGAGTGCAGAAGCCGGCTGATGCGGCTTGGAGCGGAACTTCTGGCACCCCTTGCATTTTTGGACTAATTCCTTGGCCTCTTCTAGGTCAGTTGGCCAGAAAAAACCGTGTCAAAAGGCTTTGGCGACGAGTGCTCGTGAGGCCGCATGGTGGCCGCACTCCCCTTGATGGATGTCTTTGAGAATTGCTTGGCCTTGCTCTGGCTCGACGCAACGCTGGTAGACACCAGTGACGATGTGCTTGACCAACTCTCTGTTGACTATGGTGTAGGCTGCCGCTCGGCGTTGTATTTGCTGAGCCAAGATTTCATCGGTTGGCAGCTCTTTGCTCACTAGGAACTTGAGGATGGGCTGGGCCCATGAGGGTGCTGCTATTTCTTCGACTGCCACCATTGCGACTTGGACGAAGGCGGCTGGGCTGGGAGGCGGCGGGCTGGAGTCCGTGACCGCTTGCTGGATTGACGAAGTCCCCGGGCCGACTGGCGCAGTCCCCGGGCCAACTGGCGCAGTCCCCAGGCCGAACTCTGGAGTTTTCGGACTGGTCACCGCAGTCCCCGGGCCGGGTTCTCAAGTCCCTGGGCCGGCTTCGACTGCGGCGTTCTTGGAGCCATCTGTAAGAATTCTCGTGCCGTCTGCTGGGGCTCTTGAGTCAGATCCGACTTCTTCGGGGGGAGCCGGCACAAAGATGGAGTCTGATTCTGGTGAAGGCTTGATAGACGGCTTGAGGAGGCGCTGAAAGGCGACGCCGGATGGGATTGCTTGGCGGGTGGAGCCGATTCGTGCCAGGGAGTCTGCTTGGTCGTTGTCATTTCTTGGTACGTGAAGGAACTCGCACCCCTCGAAATATCCGCTGAGTTGCTGCACCAGGAAGCGGTAGCTCGCCATGTTTGCATCTTTGGCGTCCCAGTCACCAGATGACTGCTGGACCACCAAATCGGAGTCGCCATAACACATGATCCGACGAATGCCGAGTTCTTTGGCAAGCCGGAGCCTGTGAATGAGCGCCTCGTACTCGGTGACGTTGTTGGAGGCGGCGAAGTGGATCTGCAGTGCATACTTGAGCTTGTCGCCTTTAGGGGAGGTGAGGACAACGCCGGCTCCCAAGCCGGTGCGCATCCTGGAGCCATTGAAACGCATCCACCAATGGGTGGAGTCGGGTGCTGGCGGCAGGTACTGGGTCTCGGCCTAGTCGACGAGGAAGTCGGCCAGTGCTTGCAACTTGATGGCGGTGCGGGGCTGGTAGTAGATGGTGTAGGGGGCCAAATCTATGGCCCATTTGGCCACTCGGCCCGAAGCATCTCGGCTTCCAATGATCTCAGCCAGTGGAGCTGTGCAAACCACAGTAATTGGGTGCTCTTGAAAGTAAGGCTTCAATTTTTTGGCAGCAAAATGCACACCGTAGCACATCTTCTGGTAGTGGGGGTAGTTCTGCTTGGAGGTCGACAGTACTTCGCTTAGGTAATATACCGGTCTCTGGACAGGTAGCGCCTTGCCTTCCTCCTTGCGCTCAACTACGATAACTGTGCTGACTACCCGGCTGGTGGCGGCAATGTATAGGAGCATGGGCTCTTTAGGAGTCGGAGCCGCCAGCACAGGGGGAGTAGTCAACATCTTCTTCAACTAGAGAAATGCTTCGTCCGCCTTGTGGTTCCACTCGAAAAAGGTGGTCTTCTTCATCAGCTGGTATAAGGGGAGAGCTTTCTCGCCCAGCCGACTGATGAATCAGCTGATTGACGCCAAGCAGCCGGTGAACTTTTGCACATCCAGCAGTCGGCTGGGTACCTCCATCCTCTCGATGGCCTTGATCTTCAGGGTTGCACTCTATGTCGCGTTCAGAGACCAGGAAGCCGAGGAGTTGGCCGGCTGGTACTCCGAAGACACACTTCTCAGGGTTGAGCTTGATCTGGAATCGGCGCAGGTTCTCAAAGGTTTCCTTGAGGTCTTCCAACAGTGCTCCACGCTTTTCCGTCTTCACTACCACATCGTCCATGTAGACGTGGGCGTTTCTGTCGAGTTGCTTGAGGAGGCACTTCTGCATGCAACGCTGAAAGGTGGTGCCGGCATTCCTCAAGCCGAACGTCATGGTCAGGTAGCAGAAGGCTCCAAACGGCGTGATAAAGGCAGTCTTCAGTCTGTCTACCGGGTTCAGCTTGATCTGGTGATATCCTGAATATGCATCTAAGAAGCTCAACAGCTCGCATCCGGCTGTGGAGTCTATCACCTGATCAATTCTCGGCAGAGAAAATGGGTCCTTGGGGCAAGCTTTGTTGAGGCTTGTGTAGTCAATACACATCCTCCACTGCTTGTTCTTCTTCAACACCAGGACCGGGTTCGCTAACCATTCTGGGAAAAACACCTCCATAATGAAGTCGGCTGCCAGGAGCCGGGCTATCTCTTCTCCAACAACTCTTCTCTTCTCTTCTGACAGGCGGCGCAAGGCCTGCCTGACGAGCTTCACATCAGGTCGGACATGTAACTTGTGCTCGGCGAATTCCGTCAGTACACCTGGCATGTCTTTAGGGGACCATGCAAAGATGTCTCGATTCTCACGGAGGAAATCGACGAGCTCGCCCTCCTATTTGCTGTCAAGGTTTGTACCCATGACGGCGTACCTCTCCGGGTGCTCCGGGTCCAAGGGTATCTTCTTCATTTCTCTGGTCGGCTTAAACGAACCCTCAGCTTCCAACTCCTTGGGGTCGGGTGACATCTCAGGCTGCTTGCCGGCCATCGCCACAACCCGATCAAGAAGCCGCTTCTCGACTGCGATCACCAGGGACTCGGCTAGCCGACTGCTTTCTGTCGCGCAAGCGGACAACTCTCTATAGTCGCCGGCTACGGTCAGGATCCCCTTAGAACTCGGCATCTTCATCTTGAGGTAGGCGTAGTGGGGGACCGCCATGAAGTTGGCCAAAGCAGGTCGGCTAAGCAACACATGGTACGGGCTTTCGAGGTCCACCACTTCAAACCAAACTAGCTCTCGGTGGAAATGATGTTTGTCTCCAAAGAGGACGTCTATCAGGATCTTGCCGATTGGTGAGCAGGAAAGGCCAGGTACAATGCCGTGGAACACAGTCCAGCTGTTCTGAAGTTGTCTTTGCTTGATTCCTAACTTCTCCATGGTATCCTTGTACAGGATGTTGATGCTACTGCCTCCGTCTATCAGCACTCGCGAGAAGCGAGCGGCCCGCCTATCTATGGCCAAGGTCGCACATAAAACTAGGGCGTAGGAGCCCAGATTCGGCATCACCTCTGGGTGATCAGCTCTGCTCCAACTGATAGGCTTCTCGGACCAATGCATAAACTCTGGAGTATCTGATGCTACTACATTTACTTCTTGCTGCTGCAGCCGCCTGCTGCGTCGATCATCAGCCACACTGGTGAACACCACGTAGGCTCCATGCTCTTCTAGGTACTCATCTCGTACTGTGCCGACTGGCCTGGCAGCCGGCTGCTGGGGCGGCGGTGGAGGCCGCGGCCCAGCAGGCGGGGGAGGAAGGAGGTCGTCTCCCTTGGCGATCCTGGTGAGCCAGTGGCACTTCCGGGTGGTATTGTTTGACGGCTTTGCGCCCGTGTGAAACTTGCAGGGACCATCTAGAGTCTGCTCATAAGAGAAGGCCGGCAACCAGTTGGACTTGCCGCCTTTCTGTCGCTTGGTCAGAGGCTGCCCCTCCGGCTGCTGGTCTTCGACTGTCGCAACCTGCCGGCTGCTGGAAGCCGGCTGTGGGGCCTTGCGCTTGTGATCATTCTGTTGTTGTCGCCGACTGGCGTCTCCAGCCGGAGTTCTGGGAGCCTGAGGGGCCGCTTTGCCAGTCGCACTAACTTGAATCTCCGCCTTCATGGAGGAGTCGGCTGTGGCGTACTTGTCTGCTATGATCAGCAGCTCGTCGAGGGTCTCCGGCTCGTCGCAGAGGAGCTTGTGCTTGAGGAGGGTGCCTTCTCTGCACCCGGCGTTGAAGTACTCGATAGCCTGCACCTCGTGCACGCCCTCGTAGGAGTTCCGAAGCTCGGCCCAGCGCGTGAGGTAGTCGCGAGTTGACTCGTCGAGGCCTTGCACGCACAAGGAAAGCTGGCGAGGCTTGGGGGGTCGCTTGTACGTGCTTGTGAAGTTGCGGACGAAGGCCTCGGTGAAGTCGACCCAGCTGTTGATGTTGCGGGGCTTCAGGCTGTTCAACCATGTCCGGGCCGTGCCCTGGAGCATGAGTCGAACATACTTTATGGCAACACACTTGTTGCCATTCACTATGTTGACGACCGTGGAGTAGTCAACCAGCCAGTCTTCCGGCTTTACCGAGCCGGTGTACTTGGGCGTATCTCGAGGGAGCGTGAACCCTTTGGGAAAGGGCTCGTCTCGGATGCGAGGCCCGAAACAGGGCGGATCCAACTCGTCTTCTTCTTCCAGCACTAGGGATCGGTGGAGTCGGTTGATCCGGTGGCGGGCGTCATTCTCTCCGACTCCCTCTCGGCGGCCAAGGTGGTCGCCGAGAGTCGGATGCTCAACGGGCGGCGGGGAGACTCGCCTTTCTCTTTGAGGTGGCGGAGGCGGATAGTCGTCCCACCATTCCACTGCTCTTTGGCGGCCGTCTTGGTCGCGCTCGATGGTGATGCGAGTCCGACTGTGGCTGACAGCCGGCTCCTTGTCTTTTCTTCCGCGGACACCGCCAGTTGGTGTCTGAGACGTCGCGCCTTGATCTTGGCAGGGAGGCAGGTCCTCGTTTGGTCGCTGCGGCGCCTCTGTGCGGCAGCCGGCTTCATTCTGCGCGGCAGCCGCTTTGAGGAGCCGCTGGACTCGCTCCGTCATCAGGCGGCGCTCTTCACATTCGAAGTTGTTTAGCTCGTCCGCCGCCGCCTGGGCGGCGCGGATGTTCTCCGCAGGCGTGGCGTATACGGGGCGATTGGCCCCGAACAGGTCGGCGATGGCACGCCGCGCTGCTGGACCTGGCCTAGGCGGCTAGGCCTAGTCGGGGCCGGCGAGCCGCCCACAGCGCGATCCATCTCACGCTGGTAGGCTTCTGAAAAGCGTCTCATGCTTGCCAGCTTCTTCGCGCCTTTGACGATCTGTAGGCGGCGCGCCTCCAGCGTTTCGGCGTCTGCATCCTCCGAAATAGGCGCGGTCAGGTCTCGTAGAGCCGCGTCGAGTGGGTCATGAGCTCCCTCACTGGAGTGCTCGCCATGACTGATGACGAGCACCTCCGTGACGGCGCTTCCGCCGCTATCCTCGTGAGGGAGGGCTCGTCGTAAACCACCACATTGGTGGGGAACGCGTTGAGCGACGCGGTGTCGGAGTCGACCAGCATCAGGTCGGTGGAGCCTACGGACTCCAAGTCCACGGCAGGCTCGCCGGTGACGTGGAGTTGGTCGAGGAGGCCCGCGAGGAGGCTCTCGGGGCCGCCCGTGCCTGCGTCGGATGCAGGCTCGTCGGAGAGGCGAACCTCGCCGACAAGTTCGGCGAGGCAGCTGGCTGCGCAGGCGACCTCAGCACCACGCAGCGCGTCGACACAGACTCCGTCTGGCGTGCCTGTCTGGCTGCGCTCGCCAGGGAGGAAAAGGGTTCCCGTACAGAACAGGTCTCCGGACGACGGTGCACCATGCCCCACGGTGGGCGCCAAATGTCGGGGGTTGGGTGTGACATATGCCAAGGGCTGGCTTATCATGGTGGGGGCGAGTAGAACGTCGCCGGTGCCTGGAAACGGGATGAGGCAAAGACATGCACGCTGGCGGATCTTACCCAGCTTTAGGGCTCTCCGAGGAGATAACACCCCTACTGCTGCTCTGCGGGGTCTCCGCATGATCACTAAGGCAAAGTGAGTACAAGGTTGCTCCTTGAGCTGATTCTGGAGGTAGGAGAAAGCAAGGCTAGCTCCCTCCTTCCTATATGATCAGGTCTAGTGCTAATGGATTCGAACCCTTTGCATGGGTGCCTTGGAGGGTTTATATAGGCCTACCCCCCAGGGGTACAACGGTAAATCCGGCTGGGCGCGGGTCCCATCCGTCAGTCTCTCAGGCCGCCGTCTTCTCCGCCAAGTGCTGGGGCCCGCCGACTGGTGGGTCCCGCCGACTTGCCTGGTACGGGGCTGACAGCCCTGGTCCGCCCCGGGCGGGTCTTGCTGGCTGCAGATCACTGTAGCCGTGCTTCTAATGACGCTGGCTTGGTCATGGGATCATGGCAACAGTGTCGCCGCCTGACGGGCGGTCACTGTTGCCATTCCCTGTCGTGTCTGGTTAATGGCGTGTAGGGCCCGTGGGAGGGGCCAGCCGACTCCTGGGGGCCGACTCCCAACGGGTCCGTCTTGCGGCGCTCTCGCCATCTTCTGTACTCCCGCCGACCGGTGTGACCCGCCGTCTCTGGGTCATACAGACAGGCCGTTGTGGGCTCAGGGCTCCGCCCCCAGGGGCTGATGTCAGGGCTGGCATGGCAACAGTGCCGCGCCGGATGGAGATCTCCGCTGGTACGGAGCACTATGGCCATGTCTGCCCTCGATAAACGGGGCAGGGATGGGCCGCGTGGTGGCCGTTCCCCGTCCCGTCCATTATCGCGAAGGTACAGGGTGGTTGGAGTCACGGGCCGACTCCCTATAGCCGGCTTCTCCGGAAGTCGCCGGCCAGGAGTCGGCTTATCTTGGAGTCGTCCTTGGGACTCGGCCGCGAGGGGCAGTCAGCAGTGTCGCCGCCGACTCTCGGAAGGCGGCTCGTCGTCTTGGGGCTTGAGGGGCACAGCCTTCCCCGGTGTCTTGAAAGGTTCAGGGGCTCGGGTTAGCCTACCCGTGGCCCATTACTCATACACAAGGAAAGTCCCATCCGAACACGGGCCAAAGTCTTGAGTCTTGTATCTTCACGCTTCAATAGTCCGGACGTTGTACACATTCCGGCAGTCCGGATACACCCTAATCCAGGACTCCCTCACGGGCTCCGGACGACCGGCACGTCTCGGACGTCCGTGTGCTGTGTGCTGATTTGTGGCTTATGTGTTCCCAGCGGCCGGACGACCGATAACTGTCGGACGTTCGGACATATTGGTGCTACCGGACATCCGGTGTTTTCCGGACGTCCGACCTCTTCCGTGCACTTAAGTGGCTCAAACGGTTACTTTTTCCACACCCACTATATATATGCTTCTCCCTTCCATGGGATGAGGTTGACCATTCACTTTGAGCTTGCCAAGAACACTTTTCACTCTCTCTCTCTCAATCCTCTACACCAAATCCTAGATCCCCAAGTGATTTGGGAACATTTGAGAGAAGTTCTCCAATCAAGTGATAGATCCACTCCTTCCCCTTCTTTGCACCAAAGGAATTCATGATTTGAGCAAGTCTTGAGCTTTTCCCCATCGTTCTTATTACTCTTGGAGGTTGGAGACTCCTAGGCGGTAGGAGTCTTTCGGAGAGGAATCGACCTTTGTGATTACCTCCGGAAAAGTTTGTGAGGGTTTGGAGACCACCCCAAGGTCTACCACTAGTGGTTGAGAAACACCTCCGTGATGTTGTCTCAAAGGGAGAATATGGTGAGCCTTCGTGGCGTTGGTGTGCCTTCATGGTAACATCCACCTCTCTAACGGTGACTAGCTTCATTCCAAGGAAGTGAACATCGGCATACATCCTCCTCTCCCGGGGTTGCGGTTATTTCTAACCCTAACTTTCTACTTGTGGTTACTTGTCTCTTAGCACTTACTTATATCATATTGTGTGTGCTTACTTACATACTCGTGTTACTTTCTTAGTACTTAGTACTACACTTGCAATTGTTAGGCTCACCTTCATATTCTGCATTATTGCCTAAAATTGCTAAGCGATAATTAAAATTTGTAATTGTACCTATTCACCCCCTCCCTCTAGGTCCATCTTGATCCTTTCACAAAGGTCACATCAACTGCTTCTGAGGGAAAGAAGACAAAGCAGGCTGAAGCTAGAAACCGCAAGCATCTCGATGCCTCTCATGCCGCTCTGTCCAAGAAGAAGATGAAGGCAAAATCTTCAAAGTCTTCAAGAAAAGGTCAAGCTGCTCCTCAAGAGCCTCTAATTGTTGAGCCAATCTCTGTTGCCTTACCTGCCTCCTCCAACCGCAATCATCGCCTGATTGTGCATGAGCCTACTCCCATAGAGGCCCATGACACTGAAAAGATTCCAGCTGCTGACACCATCGCAGTTGAAGACATTGGTCGAGAAGACAATGTTGATGATGATGAAGTCCTTCCACAAATTCCCCAGCTTACTCAGAAACCGATATCATCGCCTGCTCCTTTGAGCAATGAACAGATTAGCATTAGTGGTCCCATGATGCCAATCACCCAAGATGATTTCTGGGAAGAGCAACACCCCAACACCCCGCTACATGAAGTCATTTCGCGCACTCCACCAACTCAAGTCACCACTCTAGTGATTGAGACTCCTCAAGCAACCCCCAAAGACATGGATAAGACCACCCCATCACCACAAGCGCGACCCTCATTCCGAAGGCTTCGCTGAGGCCTAAGGCCAATGGTCTCCATGTCTAGCATTCCTGAAGAGGATGTGCATGCCACAAGCTCAGTAGCACGTCAAGTGTTCCCTGAAGCCATCCCCTCAGTTACTGCTCATGAGTATGAAGACAAAGTGACTGAAGATATTCTGGCTGCATCAGCCAATGAAAGAAAAGAAGAAGCTATTATTCCCCCTCCTGAACCAAGTTTAATTTCCAATGTGATTGTGTCAGACCCCCCTGTTATTGAAGCTCCTAAAGCCACTATGAATGCTGCTGTTGCCGCCACTCAAACTGAAGCCAATTACGTTGTCATGGCTAAAGTCAATGCGCAGCCTGAAGCCACTCTTCAGCATGAAGCCCTTGATGCCACAGAAGCCATTCAACCATCCACCTCGGATGTTGTTGATGCTCCACCAGTACCTCAAACTATGGCAAGGGCCTTCAATCGTGAAGGTGAGCTCATCAGCGTCAGATGGCCCATTATTACACCTCCGACAGCTACTAGTCCTCAATATGACTACCATATCCAAAGGCCTCAGACGTAGAAGATAAAGCCAAGATTGCTAAGGCTTCCTAATGTTGTCACCACTCAGGGCGCATTCAGTGTCTTAAGCTTCAGAGAGCACAACACGTTCTTTGACAAGGACAAGAATCCCTACAAGAAGCCAAAGATATCTTCTGATAGGTTCTGGAGTCATCAGCAAAGAAGCTATTACTCATGCATCATGTACAACCAGGACAGGATCTTCCCTCACAAGCGCTTGTGTTGTGATGCCATTGCTAGACTGCCCTGCCTTGAAGAAGCTCTTGATTGCTTTTGTGAAGTTGGCTTGCTCCCTTTTGTCGTCGACAAGGAGCACTAGAATGAAGAGCTCTTGCTTCAATTTTATGCTACACTTCATATCTCAGGCTACAACAGGGATCCGAAGACATGAATCCTTGAGTGGATGTCAGGTGATGTACACCATGAAGCCAAATCTCAAGACATCATCGACCTTAATTCCCTGCCCACTCCTGGTGATCTCTATGAGCCAGGTTGTCAGTGCTATGAACAAGAACTAGAGAGCATCTTTCAGAAGCCAGAGCCAAACATGAGTCAAATGCTGAGCATGATGAAGCCATTGCCTGTGGAGGCTAAATACCCCAAGGAATTGTTTGTCAATGACCTCGAGTATTGTCATGCACCATATACATATTCTGAGGCATACTCTATGGCCAATCAAAGGTCACTCTCCACACGCCAAGATTGAAGGCACCATGAAGACATTGGTCTTCTACATTCTGAATGGCATCAAGTTCAATACTCAAGATTTCTTCATCCGTCAGTTGGCAGCTTCAGGCATTGATCCATTTGGCCTCAAATTCTATGCACCATGGGTTATGCGGCTGATCAAGCTTCACTCCACCACCAACTATCAACCTTCAGCATGCAATCATGTTGTCTTCTTGCCTGAAGTTGATATGTCTTATGAAGCCATCTATCGAGGGCCTGCCAAGGAACCTGTCTGTGAAGACAATGCTGCTTTCCAGAGCTTCTCCACGCCTCTTGAAGCCATTCATGTGCCAAATCCACCTACTGCTACTGCTCCTCTTGTCAGTCAGCTTAGACTGCCGCATCATACTCCCACTGATGCCACAGCTAGCACAGTAGCCCAAAGGCCCTAGAAGCGTGCTCATGTGCTCAATGACCAAGAGCTTCTCGTTTCTCTTCATCGGAAACAGGATAGGCATCATGACTGGATGATGCGTCAGATGCAAAGTCTTCTTGTGGATGTCAATCGCATTCGCAACCTCTCCACCAAGAATTCTTTTGTCGCTCATGAAGCCTGTCGGCGTGCCTGGAAAAGCCTCACTCTGCTATGCTCTGAAGATGAACTCACTACGGATGGCTTCACTAAAAGATTCAAGTTTGACTCCATGCCTCCACAATCTGCAAGCTCGAGTCCTACAACGTCCATTGAACATTCTGATTATTCGTCTTCGGCTCCAACTGTTGTTGTGCGAGTCATTGATGAAGAGGATGACACCACTTCACCAGCTATGGCTTCACTACATCGCGATTCTGCATCTGGCTCTTTTGCACCGCCCAACTCCAACGTCGACCCAGCTGCCCCATATCTTCACCAACACATCATGGGAACGCTTAGACACTCTATGTCTTCTTGGTCATTCACAACAAAAAGGGGATAAGCATTTGAGTTGATAGTCTTCAAGTGGGTGTATATGGGTCGGGTGCTTATTTTTGTTAAGTTTTGTAACACTCGTTCTTAAACTGTTGGTTTTGAGTTTTAACACTTAAACCTTGATGATCGTCTGCCACTTTTGCTGCTACTGTCGATGTCAAAACCGGCGGATCTCGGGTAGGGGGTCCCGATCTATGCGTCTTAGGCTGATGGTAACAGGAAGCAAGGGACACAATGTTTACCCAGGTTCGGGCCCTCTCGATGGAGGTAAAACCCTACTTCCTTCTTGATTAATATTGAAGATATGAGTAGTACAAGAGTAGATCTACCACGAGATCATAGAGGCTAAACCCTAAGAGCTAGCCTATGATGGTATGATTGTAATTGTGATCGGCCTTCTAAGGACCAACCTCTTCGGTTTATATAGACATCGGAGAGGGCTAGGGTTTACATGGAGTCGGTTACAAGGAAGGAAACACAATATCCGGATCGCCAAGCTTGTCTTCCACGCAAAGGAGAGTCCCATCCGGACACGGGCCGAAGTCTTGAGTCTTATATCTTCACGCTTCAATAGTCCGAACGATGTATATAGTCCGGCTATCCGGATACCCCCTAATCCAGGACTCCCTCAGTAACCCCTGTACCAGGCTTCAATGACAATGAGTCCGGCGCGCAGTCTTGTCTTCGGCATTGCAAGGCGGGTTCCTTCTCCGGATACTCCAAAGTAATCATCGAACACATGGACCATGTCCGGGTTTACAAAATGATCTTCACATACCGTGTTTTCCCACATCCAGCCTCAGCGTATATTGCGAGGCAGTTTCCTTGGCACGTCTTGTCGAAGCAGAGATCGTGTCCCCTTATCATGGGATTCTCATCAATACGGGTATGGGTAATCCAACTGCACCGCTAATCGCAGCGAGTGGGAGGCGAACAGGCTCCACCGGGCAAGTGGGGAGGCGCAAAAAGCATTTACTGCCCCTATAAAGAGATGAGGTCTCTTTATCTTTACCCACGCCTTCTCCTTCCGCTAGCCCATTCCCCTTTGTTCGAGCCCTAACGCCCAGGCATTCTTCTTTTCCATCGAAGAGAGGTTTTCCAAAGATGTCCGGATCCAGAGCAGGAGGCAGATGGATGGCCTCTACCGTCCGGGAGAAGGATATCAAGAAGCTCCGGGAAGCCGGGTATCTGGCCAAGAAGATCGGCCACCGTCTCCCACCGGCGGGACAGGTCGTCCCCACTCCGGAGCCTCACGAGAGAGTCGTGTTCCTTCCCCACTTCGTCCGCGGGCTCGGGTTTCCCCTCCACCCATTCGTCCGTGGAGTCATGTATTACTATGTGATTGATTTTCATGATCTTTCCCCCAACTATTTTCTCAATATCTCGATGTTCATCATTGTGTGCGAGGCCTTTCTCTGGATTTCGCCTCACTTCGGCCTATGGCTGAAGATTTTTAATGTGAAGCCCAAGGTGGTGAGTGGCAAACACGCCAAGTGCGACGGCGCCATGGTGAGCAAGATGCCCAAGGCCGTTTGGCCGAAGGGCGCCTTCAACGACTCCGTCAAGGAGTGGCAGCAGCAGTGGTTCTATATCACCAAACCATGCGGCAAAAAGTGGGCTGCAGCTCTCGAGTTCAGATCCGGAGCTCCACTGTGGCTCACGTCCTGGCCCAAGAAGGGCCCGAACTGGTCTCGTCCGATGAGCTGTCACTGCTCCAGACGCGCATTTAGAATGTGGTTGACAAGGACATCAAACTCGTCGATGTAGTCCAGGTGATGCTAGTTCGCCTGGTTCTCCCTTGCCAGCGCCAAGCCTGCACTTTGTGGGAGTTCGAACCAACCGAGCACCAAACCCTTCGGGAGCTCTATGATTCCTCCCACAAGGATATCTGGAAGGTGCTCTTCAAGTCCGGCAAATCGTTTTTTTTTTCGAAAGTTGATGACAGTGAGATTCTCTCACTGCCTTTATATTAAATATATAAGGTTAGGGGTTAGATGTCCAGCACTATACAAATTACATGGTGGGGGAGGGGAGGTTAGCTAATCAACCAGAAAAAATAGCACAATCAAAGCAAGTCAACTATTGAAAGAATGTAGGGGCCTTGCTCCTGCTTTGATCGATGAACTAGCATAGCAAAGTCCTTCTTGAATCTGTTCCTCCAGGACACAAAAGAAGGTTGTATCCCTCTGAAGTGCTTATCATTCCTCTCCTTCCAAATCCCCCATGCAGTCACTACAAAAACTTCTAAAAACATCGGCCTTGCCCATCTGTTATGCCCCTCATGCATCATTCTAATCCAGTCAGTGTCATTTGGCCAATGTATGCCCAATGCATCCCAGCATCTTTGACTGAAGGGGCAAGTGAAGAAGAGATGAACAATGTCTTCCTCTGGCGGGTGGTTGCAGAGTAGACAGGTATAGTCATCATTATGGATTCTGAAATGCCTTCTCCTGAGCATATTCCTGGTGTTCAATCTATCAGACAACAGCAGCCACAGGAACACCTTCCATTGCATGGTGCATTTGGTTTTCCAAATCGAGCCAAAGATCACATCAACCTGTATCTGACTAAAACAGTGTGCATAGTATTTTGCAGATCGAAAGTCTCCATCTCCCCAAACACAAGACCACACATCTTTATCATTAGTCATCGAGATCCCCAGGGTTTCTGATTGCAGATCAACCACCTCATTCTTAGCCTCCAAAGATAGAGGCAAGAAGAACACATCTCCCAATCTCTCAAAAGACAGAAGATGTCTCACAGATATGTCAGGGTCTTTAGCAAAAGAAAAAGCTCTCGGGTATCTGTCCTGAAAAATATCTATATTCCAATTATCCTTCCAAAACAGTATCGTGTCACCAGCGAACACCTCTGATTTGGTGACCCCTCTATATATATCAGATAAAGACATGAGATCTCTCCACCAAAAGGATCCACATGGGTCAGAAGCATGCGGTATTTTATCCGCATAGTAGGTATCCCAAATCAGATTGACCCACGGAACATCATGTTTGTTATAGAACTTGTGGAGTTGTTTCAACAGCAGCCCTTGGTTTTGGGTCTTAAGATCAATGATCCCTAGACCACCCTTGCTATTGGGTTTTCACACCATATCCCAAGCAGCCAGCGAGCTGCTCTTAACCCCATCATCTGACTTCCTCACCCAAAGACATGATCTGCGCAGTTTATCAAGGTGCTCAATAATCTTAGGGTTTATTTTGATGGAACACATGGCATATATAGCCAAAGAGGTGGCCACCGAGTTGAGCAACGTTAGCTTGGAACCATAATCCAGAAGCGAGGCTGCAGCAGGCACCTTTCTCTGAACGGAGGAGACCAGAGGCATCAGGTGAGTCACACTCGGGCATGTGGTGCCCATGGGCAGGCCCAGGTACGTGAAGGGCATGTTGCCAATAGAGCATCCAAAAATTGCAGCAATCTCCCCCGCCAACAACGGATCAGAATTGATGGGGACTAGAGTCGACTTGTGAAAGTTAATCTTTAGGCCCACCTATTTCGCATAGTCAACCAGGATAGATTTCAGAACATGCGCTTGCGAGAGACAAGCCGGGAAAACAGCAATCGTGTCGTCAGCGTACTGGATTACAGGGTAGTTACTGTCCAAAGTGGGGAGTGGTAGCTGCAGCAAACCAGACCGACTGGCATCATTGATCGCTGACTGCAATAAATCCGCTGCGAGAACGAAGATCAATGGCGACAAAGGGTCCCCCTGCCGGACACCACAAAGACAGTCAAACTGTTTCCCAGGAGTTCCATTAAGCAACACCGAGGAGCTTCCGAAAGAGAAGGTACATTTGATCCATCCTAACCACTTCTCATTGAAGCCCATATGCTACATGATCTCAACCATCGGCTCGTGCTGGATGGTATCAAAAGCCTTCGCGAAGTCAAGTTTCAGGATACAACAGGCTCTCCCCGATGCTTGGCATTGGTGGATATATTCAAACGCCCAGGCTAGACAGTCCTGGATCGATCTCCCTTTCAGGAACCCATATTGATTCCGATGAATGATCTTGAGCACAAGTTTCTACAAATGGTTAGCGAGCAATTTAGTTATCATTTTCAAACAGCAATTGAGCAACGTGATGGGTCTGAAATCATTGGCAGTCTCTGGCGATTGGGTTTTTGGGATGAGTGTTATAAAGCCCGAGTTCAGACTCTGGAGATCAATGACACCATCATAGAAATCGTTGCATAATCTATAGAAATCGTGTTTGATAATGTGCCAGCATGATTTCAGAAAACACCCGTTGAAGCCATCCGGGCCAGGTGCTCTATCCGAAGGCATCTCTCTAACAACCCTGTCAATCTCATCATGAGTGAAAGGTGTGGTTAGCTCGTCAAGACCCTCCACCTTTTTGATGATTCTAGCCAGATCAAACTTCATTTCATACTCTCCTTTCTTGCCCAATCTCTCCCTATAAGTGTTGAACAGTTCATGTGCTTTACCCAAATGATCAGTTACTACCGTGCCATCCGGAAGTTTTAGCGAAGCTATGGAATTCTGGCGGTATCTCTCTGAAGCGGCAGAGTGGAAAAATTTGGTGTTATCACCTCCACAGGAGAACCATCTGACCGTATACCTCTTTTTCCAATATTCTCGTTTATAACCAAGGAGGGTAACAAGATGGTTTTTGAGAATCTCCCTGAAGTTTGCTTCCGGTACTGTGAGGGATCTTTTGTCTTCGATATTGTCAAGTTCCAGAAGAGCCCAGTTGGAATTATCAATACACAGATTCAGTCGAGAGATCTGTTTACTCCAGCGCTTAAGAGCGTACCTTAAGTTCTTTAATTTTTTGCACAAAAGTTGTGCCGAATTTGGTGCAAAACAATGTTTCTCCCATGTGGACCGCACCAACTCAAAAAAACCTGGATGAGAAATCTAGAAGTTTTCAAACCTAAACACCTTGCTCTTTGGGACCGAGGACTGAATTGAAATCATACAAGGAGTATGATCAGACATTGGTTTGGGCTGGGGACCCACTGTGGTGTTAGGATAGTTTGAAGTCCAATTAGACGAGGTGAAGAACCAATCGATTTGTTCGAGCAGTGGATCAGACTGCATATTGCTCCACGTGTATTGTCTACCCTTAATCGATAGCTCAACCAGAGCCTGAGAACGAATGAAATCATTGAACGTCAGCATATCATTGACATCCCCACCTGGCATATTGCGATTATCTGGTGCTCTAATGTAGTTGAAATCCCCACAGATTAACCAGTCTTCATCATTAGGTATATTGAGATCAAACAACCATGATGTGAAAGTAGCTCTACCTGACCCAGCGCAAGGTCCATACACATTAACCAGTTTCCAAGACTTGGCTGATTGCACAGAAGTTAACTGAATGCCCAAAGCAAAAAAATTCAGAGTAGAACGCACTGCCAGAAAAAAAAGAGCTATCCCATAGCACAATTAAACCACCAGAAGCCCCTTGAGAGGGCACGAATTCAAACTTATCAAATTTTTTGGGACAGAAGAGCTTAACAAAAGCTGTATCAAAGGTTGCACGCTTAGTTTCTTGCAGACAAATAACCGAACAACCACTATTATTAATAGCATTATGCAACGCCAGGTGCTTCTTGTCGGAGTTGATCCCCCAGACATTCCAGCAGAGAATTTTCCACTCCTTAAGCCGCATCGGGTTCACCGCCATCACTCTTCTGCCCACGTTGGCTGGTAAGCAGCTTGTCTGGGCTCAACTGACTCGGATGAACACCACACATATTAATCCCAATGGACTGAATAGCATGTATGGAAGTACGAGGTGGGACAGTATCGGATACCTTGTCATGCCTTCTAGTGTTAGGTGCGCCAGTAGTGGAGGGGCCAGGAAGAGAAGGATCTTTCCTAGGCTTGACCTTGGAAGTTGTCAATCTCTTGTCAGTAAGTGGAGGCACCCTGAACCCATCATATTTGTTTGCGCGTGCACTACGACGAAGGAGAACAGTATCCACATGTGCTGACTCCTTGAGCATCATCCGCCCGATTGGGCCTGCACCAGGATCCACAGATACAGACACCTCCAAACACACAGCGGGGACAGACATTGGGGCTTCGAGAACTGGCAGCTCAGTGGTAGAATCTTCCAACAAGGCAGACAAAACAGTCACATTACCCACATGAAAAACTGAGCCGAAGATGTGCCCAAAAACATCAGTTTCTGGCCGCATTTGGGACATCAGAGCCATGCACACACGGTTCAGTTGAGACTGAATGACAGTGAAAGGGTTTAGGGGGAAACAAACTGTATTGGGGAGCTCAGCAGGTAATATAGCTCTGGTGTAGATCCTCTTTAGCATGCCCCCCATCCACGAGAGCAGATCATTGTCATTAACAAAGAACAAAGCAGAAACAGAGCCTCCAGCTCTGACAAAGGCATGAGCCGCAGAGGGAACACCATTGATGAAATTATCAACCAGCTCATCCACATAGGAGAATTCAGACCAAACATCTGACAAATCGTGGCCGGACTCCGCCGAGGACCGTGGGTATCAATTATCCCATTCTGCAAGCCCGGTAAGTTACAGCCACGCCCTGTCCATCCCTGCTTCAATTGGCATGTCACGAGGGAGACATTTTAATCGTGTTTCATCGTGACCTCAGGGATGGATAAAGAAGGTGGAGCGGATACATTGTCCGGCCTCGCTGCCGGAGGAACTGGTCGGACCTCTTCTAACAAAGATGCTAGTCCCCGCGCCTTACGAGGCGCCAAAGAAGGAGGCCTCCAAGAAGGTCAAGAAGACCCGGAGTGGCCTCCGTCGCTGCGAGTCTTTAGACGCAAAATTCGAAGACTCCAGCGATGCTCCTTCTTTCGAAGACGAAGAGGAGGAAGCAGAAGAGAACGAGCCTCACTCTGAAGGTGGGAAGAAGCATGCGGCTTCCCCATCCCTGGAGGCCAAATCACCCAAGAGGGGGAGAGGTTCCCATCCAGAGGCATCCACCACGGCTGCCGATAACAGCCCGGAGTGGGATCCCAGGGCCCAGCCCCTGGAAAAATCGTAAGTAACCGAAATCCGAATGCGCCTATGCATCCAGGGTCGTCTGGGTACAGTAGTTTTAACTATCGCCATATCTCGTGCAGCCCGGTGAGTTCTCCTGCCGGACAGTCCTCATCGGAGGATTCGTTGAGCTCGGATGTTGTGGCGAGTGAGACGCCTCCGGAGGCTCCTTCTCCGAAGTCCAGGCGCGACGCCGAGGTGTCGTCTCAAAGAGACCCAGAGCAGGGGGGCATGTCTCTGGAGCCGGACCACAGCCGGATAGGGTCCTGGAGACCTTTACGGCTCCAGGATCGGGCGAGCGGCTACCTTCGACGGAGGGAGGCCTGCCTGTTCCGACGGTGACCTCTGTCCACGCAGAGTTGCCGGGCGGTATATCGACAGCGTTGAAGAACGCGTCTATCATCGATGAACATCGGACCCTCATGGGTGCGGTGGTTGGAAAGATCCAGTCTGCCGAAAGCGGGCTGAGTGAGTCCTGGCTTGGCCTTACAAAGGCTTTTGAGGTATGGTTTCTGAGGAACCTTTGAGGAATTATCATAATATGAGCAGTAGCTCCTGATACACTGTCCGGCAAAAGAGAGGGAGTCGGGCAGGGGATCAAATCCTTTGTTAATGACGTGTACCTCTTTGTTTGAAAACAGGCGTGTGCGGAGAAGACGTCCGCTCATAATACGGAAGTGTCTGAACTGAAGCAGAACCTGGAATGGGCCGCGGAAGAACTTGGCCGTGTTAAGAAGCAATTAGAGGATAAGCAAGGTATGTTGAAACATTGTCTTGCATTAGGCACGAATGAGTAATTGTGCCTATTGAAAAGTATTTTTGTTGTATGCCCTAGGAGCGAGTGCCAAATATGAGGCACTGAAGAAGGTTGTGGCTGATGCCAACGAGAAGGCTGCCGCCGAGCAGGCGCTTCGTGAAAAACACGAGGCCAGGGTCATCACAGCCGAGCGGGAGCTCCAGGAGGCTATGAAGAAAAGCGAGGGCTTGGAGCAGAGTCTGGTGGGGAAAGAATCCGAACTCACCCAAGCTCTCCAAGCCGCAGAAGATGCTCGGGAAGAATCTCGAGGTGCTGTATGGGACATTCAGGAGGCCCGAAAAGTTGCGGTTGGTAAGGCCTGTTGTATTCGTGGTTATGTTTACATGATAGCGGGGAGAACTCTAAGCGACAAGCTGAATTCTTGTTTTGACAGGGGCGTTTGCGGATCTGCCTCGCAGCATATCAGATGCCGCCCAATTTTACCGGACCAAGGAGAAGAAGTCTGCGGAGAGGAATTTCTGGTCGTAGTATTTGGCGCCAAACTATCCAGTGCCTTTTAACGATCAGCTGAAGCAGCTGGTCAAACTGCACCAGGCGGACAAACTAGCCATGAAGGACTTGGTTGTCCGGTTGTGGCCTGCGGAGCCAATTCCAAGCAGTTACTTCAGACTCGTGAAGCGGATTGTGGGCGCATGTCCTCGACTTGATGCTATCAAGCGATCAGTCTGTATAGAAGGTGCGCGCATGGCGTTTGCCCGTGCAAAAGTGCATTGGGGGAAGCTTGACGCGGAGAAGCTGATGACTGAGGGGCCACCGGAGGGTAAGGAGCACCGCAAGCCTGAGTTGTATTATGAGGTGTACTGAAAGGGGCCCGCCTTGCGGCGGATAAGTGTGCCAAAGACATTATATTTCCCTGAGGGCGTTTGTGCCACTTTTTTTAATATGAGATAATGACATTTTTATTATATATTGTGTGTTTTGTTTGAACATATGTTCTTCCTGTGCGGCTGTTTATTGTATGTAAATCCTGAGAGTTGGCCAGTCGTCGGCTTCTGCCCCCACGTAAAAAGAATACGGGGGTGTTCGGGATATATCTGAATGCTCTTTATCCCATGGTTGGGTCCTTTTAAGGAGGTGTTTCTCACCACGAACCAGGCAATCGGACTATAAGGCTTTATTACTCTCACTTAGCCATAGGAATTCGAGTATGGTCGGCGCATCCCCTAGTGTTCGGAAGGCCTAACTAGGGGCTCTATTGGCGCCTGATCAGAAGACCGATCCGTCACACTCTACATTTATAATGGCATTGTGCGGAATAAATATTTAAGGATTTTACGACCACTCGAACAGCTGACCAGCTCTCGCTGCATCATGACAGTCGGTTTTCGGCTTTCTCTACTGAGGTGCTCGTCCGGCAGAACCGGGACACAATCACAGTAGTTCTCCCAGCGCTACCTTAGTCGATAGAATGGAACATATGGTACCAAAACATGGGAGCCGGGCAAACCCAACCAATGACCCAAGACATGATTCAGAGCTGATGCATATAACGCTATAAGTTCGGGGTGCCGAGCGACCGAAAAGGTGGTCGGACTTTATTGCCATACTGTGAAGCCCCTGGCATAACCGGGCGTAACACGAAGCGTGGCTGCCTTTTTTTGGCAAAGAGGCATCGGCGATAAACGATGGCCGGTAAGTGTTATTTAAGTCTACGCATTGTAGTAGGGTGATATGTCTATGCATATGAGTACGATGTATGATTATGAAAAGAGGTGTTTTTTAGCGGAACCTGTGATGGCCGGACTGGAGGGGGTTGTGAGTGGATCAAGAGTGAATCCGAACTGCCTTCTACCTGCATGTTCCTGCCATTATGTGTCCGGGCTGATTCCACGCCGCCAATCATGTTCTGCGTCAAAGTTAGTTTGTAAAGGCAAATGCTTGAAGGCAGCTGAATGTCCGCTTGTGGTTGGTCTAAGGGTTCCTGATCGGACCCTGGTGAACCCAGCCGTTATACCGTGAAGTAGCGCGGACTCCTCAGTTGGTGTCCGGATAGCTGGCTGGCATATCAAAATTTTGATAGGCATGGGTGACTCGCTACTCCGGCAGTTGTATGATTTCCGCTCTAAGGGCGGGGTCCGGCCTTGCCCATGGGCGTGATTATATCACACGGTGTTGGCCTAATGGTTTATCACATGGAATCTAGTCAACGTGGTTCGTCCCGTTGGCATACGGTAAATTACCATATGAGGGGAAGGTGCCGAAGAATTACTCTTTGGCGTGGCATTTTTTGGTGATTCGAAAACAACCGTTAGGGTGGTGGGCCGATAAACCTGGCCTTTGCACCTGGCATCCTTTAGAAGATGTTATTTGTGGTTTCGTACCTGTGGGGGCTTTGTGTGGTATGGAGCCCCCGGACCACTAGGTCTAGGGGTACGGCAATTGAATTGCTGTGGTAAGTGTGATCGGGGGCGATCAGCCATACTTTTGTGCTCTGGGGGGTCTCTTGAGTAGACGCCTCCGCTCATTGTTTCCGACACGCGGCCGGTCGTTTTGTTTTGAGGATTCGGCATTCTCTATTGGTATGATTTGCCGTCCTTCTAGGAGTACCGTGAATTTCACACGGTTGATCGAGTGTGTGGCTCGGGCCGGATAGGCTTGAGCTATTCTTTGTCCGTTGACCGGAGTGGGAGTTGCTGGACTTGGCACCAGCTTCCTTGACTTGACGTTTATGACCATTGCGCCGAGGCTTGAGGATGCCTCTTCGTGTATCCTTCTTACTGTCTTGGACCGTAGTGATGTGTGGACGTCGGGGTGTGTGCCTTGGGTTCTCCTGCTTAGGTTGAGGTAGCCAGTTGTGCCGCGTATGCCCTTTGTTGGGGTGGTAGAGTCCGTACTTTTTGGTGATCTTGGTCCACCTATCCACTAGCAAATCTTGGTCAGCTTTAAGCTGCTCTTGCTTTCTTTGCAGGCTCCTAGCCGTGGCCATGAGCCGTGGCCATGAGCCGTCGCTTGAAGCGAACTTGTTCCACTAGATCTTCAGGCACGCCGAATACGTCATTGCCGAGGCTTAGCTCGTCTTCGGAGGGGGTGTATAGTTGTCACTCTCCAAGTATCCCACCGTGGCCGGTCTGGCCTGCTTGATGGTAAGCTGATCAGGGTTGTATTCATCTTTAGCGCCATTTCTATTGTTTTCGTCTCCTGGGCCAGCATCGCTGTGGCGGGGCTTGGGGCGGTGCCGACAACGCCCATGCTTTGCTTTTCTCCCTGAGGGGTTATCCTCTGTTGCCTCGTCGCCATTGGTTTCCTTCGGAGTGTCCACCACGTATATATCATATGAGGAGGTGGCCATCCACCGCCCTGTGAGCGGTGGCTCCTGTATTTCTCCTGCATCATCGTCCATACCGTCGATGTCTTTGGAGTCAAAGTCAAGCACGTCGGTGAAATCATCGACTGTGGCAATGAAGTGGGTGGTGGGTGGGCAGCGAATTCCTTCGTCGCCTGCTTTCCACTCAAGCCGAACATAGTTCGGCCCAGAGCTTCCTAACAAAGAGAGAGACTTTAATGAGTTTAGCATGTCGCCAAAGGGCGAGTGCTGGAAGATGTCCGCGGCGGTAAACTCCATTACTGGAGCCCAACCTGGCTCGGCTGGCTCGAGGGTATGCGGACCGGAACCAACAAACGGATATGAGTCCGGGGGCCCGGGGTTACAGGCTTCCACAGAGGTGAGACCTGTATTCGGCTCCACCACCGATGAGTGTGCGGCCTGCGGGACGAGGTCCACCCCTTTGTCCTTAGGCAATGCAACCTGCTCCGGATTTAGATCCGGGGCTACTATAGGGGTGATAACCCGAGCATCGTCCAACAGCAGGTCTAAGTCGTGCTCATCGTAACTATTCGGTGCTCCTAGCGCAGGCCCAAATCCGTCAAAGATCAAATCTCCGCGAATATCCGCTGTATAGTTCAAGTTTCCGAACCTGACCCGGTGGCCAGGGGCGTAGCTGTCGATCTGCTCCAGATGGCCAAGCGAATTGGCCCGCGGTGCGAAGCCACCGAACACGAAGATCTGTCTAGGGAGAAAAGTCTCCCCCTGGACCGAGTTGTTGACGATTGAAGGCGCCATCAAGCCCTGCAGCGATGACACAGAGGAACTCTCAATGAAAGCACCAATGTCGGTGTCAAAACCGCCGGATCTCGGGTAGGGGGTCCCGATCTGTGCATCTTAGGCTGATGGTAACAGGAAGCAAGGGACACAATGTTTACCCAGGTTCGGGCCCTCTCGATGGAGGTAAAACCCCACTTCCTGCTTGATTAATATTGAAGATATGAGTAGTACAAGAGTAGATCTACCACGAGATTGTAGAGGCTAAACCCTAAGAGCTAGCCTATGATGGTATGATTGTAATTGTGATCGGCCTTCTAAGGACCAACCTCTCCGGTTTATATAGACAGCGGAGAGGGCTAGGGTTTACATGGAGTCGGTTACAAGGAAGGAAACACAATATCCGGATCGCCAAGCTTGTCTTCCACGCAAAGGAGAGTCCCATCCGGACACGGGCCGAAGTCTTGAGTCTTGTATCTTCACGCTTCAATAGTCTCAACGATGTATATAGTCTGGCTGTCCGGATAGCCCCTAATCCAGGACTCCCTCAGCTACCTTTTATTGCAATGATAAATTTCGAACGAAGTCATTCTACAAACGCCCATTTTTCATTGTGCATGTCATTATATTCACTACATTTTTCTATGCATGATGAATTGTCTTCATGAATTGAAGGAGATCTCCACAAAGTAGAACCTGCCATGTGCATTTGCATTCAATGGCAAATTACTTATATGCACATCTTGAGGGGGAGTCCTTTTAACTTCATGAAGCCAATGACCACGTTCTTTAACTTACACATACTTTTATCCCCGTTGAAAACGTCAACTAGTTTGTCATCAATCACCAAAAAGGGGGAGATTCTAAGTGCATCTAGTGCCACCCCTAGTTGGTTTTGGAGTATTGACGACAAACGTGGTTGAGGAACTGATGTGTTTGTGAGAATTGCAGGATAACACAGGTAGAAGTCCCTCATTGATTAGGTTTCCCTACCAAAGATGACCCCTAAAGATGTATGAATACATTGAAGACAATCATGGTTCGTGAATACATTCACATCGAAGATAATGACGTGTGAAGACATTCAAGACTATGGAGTGCAAAGACATGGTTTCTTTCGTAGTTTCATTTTCTTTTTCTTGAGTCATAGGAACCGCCGATCTGTTAAGTGGGGTCCAAGTGAACAAAGGAAAACTGACGTGATGCTCAACCCAAATCCTATGTCTTTGAGTGAAGACAATGAGAGTAAATATATCCAGAGTTGGATGAGTCAGCTTTGCTTGTAGCCCAAGACAAGCTGCCGCGTGTGTTTGAAACCCGACCGTTGGGCACGTGTCAGTTCCTTAGTGACCCAGGGTCATTTCAGACATATCATGTCGGGTTGCCTCCTGGCTATAAATAGCCCACCCCCTCCACCATAAATCGGTGGCTACTCAGAGTTAGTACACGGCTTTTGTCGTTCGAGAGCAACCCACCTTCGAAGCCTTTGAGAGATAATCCCTGCGAGGACAAAGCCCAAAATATCCAAAGCCAAGAGTGTTAGGCATCACTGAAGTCTTTCGGTCCGCGTGATCTGAAGACTTATTACACTTGAGGATTGTGTATCCTCGTATCGGTTAGGCGTCGCGTTCTGAGGATCCAAGAGTCATTGTGGATCGCCGGTGAACGAGGTCTGTGAAGGTTTGGAATTCTACCTTGAAGACTTACCAGAGTGATTGGGCGAGGACTAAGTGTCCTTAGCTCAAGGGGAATAAGGTGAAGACGTGGTCTTCTGAGTTCAATCTCAGCCTCCCTAACCAGACATACAATTGTCACAGCAATTGGAACTGGTCTACCAAATCCTTGTCTTCACCAAGCAACTGGTTCTATCTCTTCACTCTTTACCTTCTGTTTAGCCTCATGAAGCCATTGCTTGCTTGCCCTATTTGATGTCACTATGTGAAGATATTCTCCATGATTGCTTATTTGGCTTCATACAGTTTTCCTATTCTGATCTGTTCTACCTAGCTGATATTAGTCTTCGTGCTTTCATTGTATTGTTTACTTGACTATGGCCTGTTTAGTGTAGTTTATCTTCCGCTGCATACTGTGTAGGTGTTGTTTGCTTGTTTGTTTGTGAAGACATTTCATGTCTTGAAGACTTTCATAAAAATCGCCTATTCACCACCCTCTAGTCGATAACTAGCACTTTCAGTTATGCCCACCCCTTCAATGGGGACTAGTTTTTCGATGGATACTCAAACTAGAGGTAAAAATAGGTTGTCTCTTGCTCCTTTAATTTCCACAGTTCATACTTACTACTCCCTCCGTCCCAAAATAAGTGTCTCAACTTTGTACTAGCTCTAGTATAAATTTGTACTAAGCTCAAGACACTTATTTTGGGACGGAGGGAGTATTATGTATATATCTTGTGCTTAGTGTGAATTGCTACCTTGCATCATTCACTTCCATATATTGTGATATACCTTGTGTAAGTTTGTGCAACTTACTTATGCTAGCAAGTATCCTTGTTGTGCTCATCTTGTTTAGCTTAAGATGTTGGTGTACTTAGTTGAGCCTAGTATGTTTAACATTTGTGCTTGAAAAATATGTGCCTACTTTATTTTTGCATTAGGATAAATCCAAGTCTGTATAAGTTTCTAAAATGCCTAATCACCCTCCTCTAGGCGACATCTTGGTCCTTTCACAGCCCCCCTACAATTGCAAACCTTGATTGTGGCACTCCAAATGCCCTTCCAATGTTTTTCTTGTGAGCTTCTTGTGCCTTGGTGGAATGCTTATGTTTCCTTCTCCCGGGGTTAGTAATTGTCTTCACAAATGTTGACCAAGATGGATATATTACATTGGTCACAATGGCCAGATAGTAGCCTTGGTCATACTGATGACCATTCACCGTGAAGGTGCAAGGTGGAGAAGTGCCAGTAGCTAGCCTTGCAAACAGATGAGCTGTTTGCAAGATATTAATGTCATTATGAGTCCAAGCAACCCAAAGTAGCAATGCAAGACCCAAAGATCTTTGGAGGTAACAACTTCAAAAATTATGGTTGGATCCTTGCAATGCAGGATGAATTAGTTGTGCCAAGCTGTAGGGAAATTCTTCTCCTTCCAGTGCATACAATCAACACTCCCTAGCATCCCATGCCATCATTTTGCTTCATGCATCGCTAGAAGATTGGGCGTGTCCTCGGCATTAGGTTCTCGTAAATACCGCATCCCATCAACACGCACCACTGTTTCAGCAAACATGTTTGTGTACTTGATGATTATGTCTTCAACCATTGGAAGAGCATCATCATATGAATCTGTAGGAGAGTCATAGGAAAGCATCCAAAATGTAGCAGTCACTTTCTAAAAAGGGAAAAACTAGGATACTAGTGACATTTCTCCGTTGTTTGAAGAAATTTCCACTGACATGCATGTCGTCGGTAATTCGATGAAACAATCGTTCCATCGTGTGAAAACGTCACTAGAACATGTATGGAGGGAAGATACAAACCGACACGAAGTAGTTGAGCATGAGAAGCTCGTGGCTGATATATCTATTCCAATGAAATGTCGCACGACCAAACTGTGACCCCGGGCGCTTCCTCTTCCTTATGGTTGATGTTATCCATTCGGGAACCATCAATATTACCTTGTCTTCTTCGTTGTCCATCATTTCAATCTCAAACTTGGAGCTCGAAACCAACGATGAATCGTCAGAAAAACATTAACTCCACCATCGAATCCATCTACACATAATGTGAATCCTATGTCGTCTACACGAATCTATGAGCTTCTAAACAAAATCTACAAGAAAAGGTTGGGGAAATTATCTTGAGGTGGTGCGGCCAAACAACAAGAAGAAGGTGTGATGCTGCAATGAGCATCAGAGGTGTGGGAACGGTTTAGCGGAGACAACCTGGGCCAAATCGTGATGGTCCGGGCGGCGGAGGTGGCACCAAACGAAGGCGGCGCAAGGACGTGGGCGGCGGTAAAAGTAGCGGCATCCCAGAATGTATGTGGCATCAATATTTGCATGGATGGAGGCTTGTTATATCGCCTCAACCAACCTTCAAATATGAAGGCTTGCGAGCACGGTTTGACGAGCACTACAAAATTATGATGATTCGAGGCCAGATGAAGACTCTACTAGAGTGGTATTTTCAGCCAAAATAGCCATATCGACAGTTATTAGCATACGACGACTCTGCTAGAGTTTCTCTTACTTCCACAGACCAACTACATAAAGATGACTTCGTTTCTTTCGTGGCATATCGGCAAATCCAGCCAAACCGAACTCTCACGAGCAACTAAATATAATCTCGTTTCTTGATCCCCCTAAATATACATGTCAACCGTGATTAATTGTTGTGTAAGATGATGTATTTTGATGGGCCGACCGTTCCCAACAAGACTTACACACAGTCGGCCTTCTTAAATGATTTCGTGGCTCAACTATGCACTAAGAAACCACACGGTAGAGACAACATACTTAGCGAAGCAAGATGGATAGAAAGAACGACAATGCAGATGCGGAACAATAACACATGTCGGTGTTGGTGGTGCCAGACCAAGGAAACCTATATGGCATACGGGTGGATGCTGGTGGCGCCAGACCAAGGAAACATATATGCCACCCGTGACGTGATAAGCCCTTAGAACCTACAATTTTGTTTTAAAGTCGTCCACATATACACCTCATAATTGCAAAATGATCGGCCCATGACGACTGGCCCTAAACTTGACCGCATGGGTGCGGTTGTGTCTCGCCCTTAGCGGCACATAAGCCAGTCTGGCCTCAAGAAAGTCGTAAAAGGGTCGGTCCATAATCACGCATGTAAACGTATAGTTTTTGTTCGTTCATTTTTTATTTATCTTTAAAACAAATGTACATACATATATTTCAGAAACTTAATGTACTTTGTCAAAATGTTTGCCGTAAATTTGAAGAATGTTTGTGCAGTGTAATTTTAAAAATGTGGTAGCCTTAACAAAATATTCATATATTTCAAAAAAAAATGTACGTCATATTTTTGAAACACATTGTCCAATGTAAAAATACTTTTTAAATTTAATTTATTTCTTAGCATGCCAAAAATATGTGTTACATTTAAAAAACTCGTGTGTTTCAAAATTATGCTCCTGACATCTATAGAATGTTTATGAAGTAAAACAAATGCTTAAAGAGTTTTAAAAATATTTTGTATCATTCATAAAATGTTTTTAACATGTGTTTGAAGAATGTTTAACATGTATGCTAAAAACATGTACTTCAAACAAAATGTTAACAATGTATTTATTTATTTTTAAATGTGTATTTCTTTATATGTATACAAAAAGTAAACAATGTGTATTACAAAATAGATATCAAAAGATACATTTGGAAATATATTAATCATGTAGCTTAAAAATGTTAAACACTTATGAGAAAATGGTCCCAAAATGTACAATTGTGGAAGAAATTATAGGCATTTGTTGGAAAAACAAGAAGAAAAAAACAAAGAAAACGGGTAAAATACAAAAAGAAATAGAGAAAACAAAAGCAACTTAAAAAACAGAAAAAAAAACGTTGTAAACAGGGGGAAAATAAAGGAAACTCGCGTGTCTCCACAGTTATGGGCTCGCCCAGTAACGCGCTCACCAGAGGCGAGACGGTGCTCCATGAAATAGGGAAGCCTCGCGAGAGCTATATACCGCCATAAGCGAGAAGGAACGTGCTCTCGCTGAAGGGTGTGAATATATGAGCCAGCCTATTGCTTCGCTTTCTACCACTTGCTGTAGGTTAGCAAGCTACAGTACATGTTTTTATTCTTTTTCTTGTTTTCTTTTCTTTTTTGGTTCCTTTTTTTACCAGATTTTTATTTTCCTTTTTCTTCATTATAACCTAAGCATTTCACCTGTTTTCTTTGTTTTTCTTCGTTTTTAAAGACTTTTATTTTCTTCCTTTTTTTGTTTTCCAATGGTTTTCTTTGTTTCTTTCCCGTTTATAGTTTCTTTATTTCTTTCTTTCATTTTCATTATTTCATTCAATGTTTTCTCTCCGGATTCACAGGTTTTATACACTTTTTTGTTATATATCTAATATATTTTTCTAATACACGTAAATTTTCTAAAAATACTTTATTAACATTTTTCAAATACCAGATTAAAAAAAATTTGGTACAAGGTCAACATTTTTTCAGCATAGATTATTATTTTTTAAATACTTGATAAACATTTTTCAAATACAAGTTTAAAATTATTTATTCCATGGTCAACATTTTTCATACACATTTAACATTTTTTAAATATAAGTTTAACATTTTTTCAATACAGGGTCAGCACTTTTCAAATGCAAGTTATAAAATTTCTAATAAATGGTCAACATATTTTCTATACACATTTATAAAAACTTGAATACATAGTTAACATTTTTCACATACTACTGTAATAATTTTTAATACATGGTTAATATTTTTTCTATATGCATTTAACATTTTCAAATACAAGTTTAACATTTTTCAAACACTTTTTCAACATTTCTTTTAAATACTTCGATTTACATTTTCTAAGTACATGGTCAGCGTTTTCATATACACATTTGATGTTATATATTTTCTGTATACATGATAAACATTGTTTCTATACATATTTTAAAAAAATGAGATATTTTATGTGAAGTATGTTTTTACTATGGGATATATGGGAATATAAATAAAGTAAAGGAAAATGAAAAACGTAAAGAAACGAGAATATTCCCTGTGGACTCTCGTCAGCGGCGCGATGGGAGCAACTATCCAAGGGGTACCTTATCTATCTGCAAGCAACTAACCAAGGGGTACCCCCTCCCCTTTCAGCCACCGTCATGTGTCACTTGCTTCCCCCCCCCCCCCAAAAAAAATATCTCTACGGGTTTTCGGGTTTTAGATATTTTTTTTCTGCTTTTCGGTTTGCCCTGTTTTCCCTAGGTTTTGAAGAAAAAAAATACAAAAACAAAATTTTGCATGGAAAGACATGTTTTCTTCTGCCTCTTGGAAAGGAAAAAAATACACATTTTTTTTTCTTCAGAGAGAAACACATATTTGCTTCTCTTGGAAGCACAGATTTGCTTTCGCGAGAGGCACTGCCTCTCAGAAAGAGAAAAATAAACACATTTTTTTCTTCCGCGAGAGGCACATACTTATTTCTCATGGAGCCACACATTTGCTTCATGAATTCTGCATCTTCAAAAAGGAAAAAAAATTACATTTTTCTCTTCCGTGAAAGGTACAAATTGCTTTTGCGAGTAGTGCTTCTCGGAAAGGAAAATATATATTTTTTTTTCACAAGAGGCACATATTTACTTCTCGTGGAGGCATAGGTTTGATTCCGCAAGAGGCATGGGAAGGAAAAACACTGGGAAAGAAATCAGTGCTTCCGGCCAAGTTTTTTTCCTTTCGAGTTTTTTCGTAAAAAAAGTTCATTGGAATCTATTAACATGGGATCTAGTTTTGAAGATCTTGACGCGAGAAATTAACGATGAAAATGGTTCACGATTTGGACGCATAGTTTAGCATATAAAACATTTTGAATAAACAAATCTAACAAAATGGAAAACTCGCAGGTACTTGGCAACCTGGGAGGTGAGAGCAACCTTTGCAAAGGGTATCCCTTAATTAGTGATTTCGTATCTATTTTCATATATTTAGCACTTTATTTCAATAGTAAATAAATGAAATTTTAGAATGAACAATAACTTATTTTTAGAGCAACATTTTTTTAAACATTAACTTTTTTTCTTATCCACATGAACATCTCATTTGAAATATGTGAACTGTTTCTTTTCATGGCCATGAGTATTTTGGCTAAAATAAAATATTTTTTCATTGTTGGTATGGAAATTTAGTTTCGTATATGGAAATATTTTTCTTACATTTATTTTGTGATCTTGCTAAATAATTTTCACTAGTATTGTCAGTATTGTCAAAATTTTATTTAGCACTCCCTCCGTTTAAAACACTTTGAAGGTTTACACTTGAACAAATCTTCTGGGATGTATTTACAATTTAAAACCAAATGAATTTATTTATTGAAATGAGTACGAATATATAATTTTATATAAGTGTATTATAAAAATAGTTTATTATTTTAAAAACATGCCAAATTCAACTTCTTATAAAAGGTTAAAATAATTATATGTTCAAATGAGTTGTGCTAGTGGTCGACCATTAAAGTTGCACTTCTAGCCGTGGCTGCTTAATTTTCGCTAAAGGCTAGAGCGAGGCACTCCTTGTTCTGCGCAGGGGTGTGCCAATCTTTGTACGAGAGTACATTATCAATTTTTGGTGTATGAGATTTTGACGATCCGACTAGACCGGACACTAGACAATAGAACCTTAGAAAACACTAAATCAACTCCAATATGATTATTTATGATATTAAAGACATGGTCAACCTAGCCACAAGTCAACCCTACATGCAATTGAAGAACAAGCAAGAACTTAAGACATGCAATCTAAATCGTGAATATAAGATGAATTACTTGAGAACAAATTAAGGTTCTGATGATGTGTACTGTAGGAGGTCCTACCGACATTCACGCCTATGGCTAAGAGCAGCAAAAGCTAAAACTCATTAAAGAAAACCTTAACCTTGGTTGATGCCCTAACAGATGTATTTAGGGAGGGACATAAGGGGTTTGGTCAGCCCAAGGCAAGGAGGAGGGAAAAATCCGACCCTGGCCGGTTTCTTTCCTATATGCAAAGTCTAAAAATGTGTGTAGTCTATTTACTCCGAAAATACATGGACTTGACCCAAACATAAAATGGACTTTTCTTTCCTTGTCCTACTCATTCCCACATGCATCAACCTATTGTCATATCCCATGATAGTTTTGCAAGTCCCAAAGATCACCGGCTTCACTCTGAAATTAAAGGGAGACATAACTGATTAGACAAGAAATCATATTGCCTAACACTGAATTTAAGGAATTTTAGACATGATAAGTGAAATACCATCAATAAACGAGCATAGTGCCCATACTCTTGCAATCCATTTGCACTTGTTCCAGCCATTTGCTCTTTAGGTGATTGGTATTGTGCCAGTGGAATGTCATTCTCTCTTCTCTATGAAAAGAAAACCGAGCAAATATTAGTCTATATTAAGCTGTTTCTATATTAGTGTTTTTTAGCAAGTACTCTCGTTAGATAGGTGCAAGACATTTACCGGATGAGTTTGATTTTTTGGTACAACTTTATTTGTCTCCTTCTTCTTTTTATTGGGGTGCTGGTTGTCAAGCCATGATTTCTTTCGTCTCGAATTCTTCTTCAGAATTTCTTTTTTCTTTAGGCAAGCGGCTTGTAGACAATCCTCAGGTTCTTTAGATATATCTTCAGTTGTGCATGTAGTAGTAGGAGTTTTTTCTTCAACTTGCTTCCTAAGAATCCTCAAAGCATCATCTACTAGTTTGATGCACTCTTTTGATGCAACTGCTTGGGAAGCTATGCCATGGAAATCGTGCATGAAAAACTTCAACTGTTGCCTATCTTCCGATCTAGGGTCTTCCAAAACAATGTTTCCATGACTGTTTTGAATAGTTCCACTTCGTGCTTCTCGAGTCCATCGCTTCAAAATATAGTGGCCTGGAAGATATTTAATATTCATGACGTCAAGGGCTTTTAGAGCATGACTACACAATATACCAACTCTTTCAAATTGCCCACAATTGCATAGAACCTTTTGCTCTTCATAGTCTACAAGAACTTTGCACTCTTCTTCATATGAAAATTCTGGGTCAAGACTTGCAATCGCAACAGTATAAACATTGTGTTGTACCGATGGCTTGATGTATGCTGAGATGGATCTTTCATATTCATTCTGAAAATCTTCAAATATGTGTGGCGTGTAAACTTTGCTTGCTTGTATTACCATAGGAGTCCTCATTCTGACTCTAGGTAATTTTTTCCTAGACTCATATTCCTCATTTACCTCGTTATCTCTTTTTCCTTGCACAACCCTCTCTACGTGCTTGAAAAACCGAAGGATGTCAAGACCAGACTTTAGATGGTCTTTCAAGTCACTGTTCAAGCTCTCACTTAATTGTGTGCTTCTCATGCCTATAGTGTAAGCATTCCTCATGTAACATCTTGCCCATTTCTCTTTTACTTTGTAGATGCTGTCCAACCAAGTTTGTGTTTCCACATTGCTTCTTATGGCATTGAAAGCGTCTTCAAAGGCTTCCTCTTCCTCATACTTGTACATGCAAGCACTGAAATCAGCAAGTACATTTGGTCCATCCTCGTCTTTTTTCTTATGAGGTAAGTGCCTGATGGCATTTTGCATTATGTGAAAAGTGCACAATCCATGCCATGCTTCGGTAAATAGTGCCTGAATTGCATTACCCATTGCTACATCTTGATCAGTAAAGATTGTTCTTGGTTGCTTTTTGTTATGCACTGATAGGAACGTGTTGAACAACCATTTGAATGATTCAAATGTCTCATCATATAAAAGTGCAGCACCAAAAATGACCATTTCTCTGAAATGGTTGAAACCAACAAACACACCGAAGGGTCTGTACTCTTTGTTTGTCCCAAATGTTGTATCGAAGGTAACAACATCACCGAAGTGAGCATAGTCAATTATCATCCTTGCATCAGCCCAAAAGATATTTGCTATATTTTCATCGCAATCTAGTTGCATGTCATATTCAAATGCAGGATTCTCATTCTTTTTATCTCTAAAATACTTGAGCATACTTCCAGCTTCACCATACATCAAGTCCCTTTGTCGCCTGGTTCGCAAGTGGTTCTTGCGATCACGACATGTGTAGCCAAGGTTCAGTGGACCACCAACTTGTCGACTTGCAAACTCATGGGCTTTTCTCGGTACAATTCCTGAATCATCTGCTGTTTCAATTTCAAATGCTTGCAAGGCTGAAATCTTCCTCTGTGATGGCATCAAGTGGCTTGTCCCAGGTAATTGCAAGACATGGTTGTGTTCAACAACTAACTCATGCACCTCATAATTTCGTGCTTCTGTGTCTATAGTAATTCCCATTCGAACATTGCAGCCGGTCCTTGTTTCTGCACGAGGACGCTTTGTATTATTATCCCTTTTGTCTTTTCTTCTGTAGCCCTCATTGGAACAAACATATCTTGTTGAGGTGATTACTCCATCGAGTTTGCTCTTGTTTTCATAATTTATCCTTACATCAAAACCAATATGACCTCCATAACATGTCCAAAAGTTCCAAGCCTCTTTTGTGGAATTGAATTTCATACCAATCTGAGGCATCCAACTAGGAACCACATTTGTCCTGTAAAAGTTACACATAACTTATTTGTTTGTATGTTTACACTACAATCATAAGGTGATATAACCTGAGAATTTAACAAAATTGTCGGTACCTGTTAGCATCCTCATTACAGCTAGTCATATTCTCCATTAGACTTTCTCTTCATTTTTGTTGCTAGGAGAAGGACAACAAAAGGGAGACCATCTGCATTAATCTCCTATCATGTTTTGGAAATCCCAGGACTTGATGAGCAAATCATCTGTCTTACAAGCAAATATTTGAGTACATTCATGCATTTTATCTTGAGCCTGTCCAAAACAATTGAGATCACTTCTATTAAATTTTTTTCACTCTAACATAATCTAAAAGATGCAGAAAATAAGTTTTGCATCTTGCCCTTATCATCCTCCATTAAGAAAATAGTAGCATAGCAAACTCAATCTACAAATTGTGTGCCTTGAGAACATGAATACAATCAGAGCATATGTCACATACCTTTAGATTAATTGTCTTCTTTTTTGTTGCTAGGAGAATCTTTATCGCCTACGGATCAGCTTGCCTTGGTTTCGCTCTGAACATGGAGGACGATCAGAAGAAAGATAGGGCAAAAGGGAGTTGATCTGTGCCGGGGTTCGTCTCCTTAGCTTGCCTTGGTTGCGCTCGGAACATGGAGGACAATCAGAAGAAAGATAGGGCAAAAGGGAGTTGATCTGCGCCACGTACAGATCACCGGTCAACATACAGATCACAGATCAACGTACCTTTGTCATATTATTTTACAAGGACGAACAGGAGGAACGAGGAAGATGAGCGGGACAAAGGCAAAGAGATCGCTGTTTGGCGCCAAGGAGGTTATCAGGGTGTGTTTTGTTTGGCGCCAGGTTCTGTTTGGCGGCAATCCTGCAGCCGTACGAGATTTTCTACCACATAATTAGCTGTTTGTTTTCATTTATTAACAGAATCAAGTGGGGGTAATGAGAGCCGTCAGATTTAAATGGATGGCTGATGTGGGTTGGTACAGTACCCGTGCAGTAATAACGTGACTGCAGAGGAGCCGAACCCCATGTAGATACAGTTAGGCGTCCAAGAAATCAGGGGAGAAACAGAGTGCAGCAGCCAGCGGCATTTTGTAGTGCAGCAGATCCGTGGATTCTACACATATCCATTTCTGCAGTTGTGGATTTCTATTAACAAACACCCTTCGCTTTGGTGGTATATGTACAACTGTTTTGGGGCCATCACTGAGAGCAATAGCTGCACAAAGGAGGCTATCACTTCGATTTATACATCTATTCTTCTGTAATCTGTACACAACTTTATTCTTTAATAATCTCTCAAAACTTTTGTACTAACCTCCGGTAACATCTGGACAAGAGGTGCTACTAGTAAGGAAAAGGAAATTCAAAGGAAAGAACACTACTCCCACCGTTCCATAATATAAGAGCCCTCCATCCAATAATATAAAAATATTTTTAACACTATATTAGTGTTAAAAATGCTCTTATGTTATGGAACGAAGGGATTAGTTAATTGTACATGAGCAAGTAAAGAAGATGTTATGTTTGGAATTTCCTAACCTTATTACCCTAGTTCAGTTGTACATGAAACGGGGTTAAATGTTCCGTGGAATCTACAATGCATGTGGATTGGTTAGCAAAAGATAAGAAAAGGAATAATTGTTTGATGTGTGACATGATGGATGTTCAACTAGCTCTCCACGCAGTAGGGCCAAGGGAAAATGCAGCCACACATGCATGCACACATCTAGATTCTTGATTAATTTTTCCTTTGGGAGTGACGATCAAATCAAGATTGATTGCTTCAAGAAACCTCAGAAAATCCAATCTGGGCACTGTTCTCACTGGACTCTTGGAAAGGTCCATGCATGAACATGCATGCACAGTTTGTGTGCTTGTCCAGACTCTGATGCAGAGTAGTGAAACTCCAGATGACACATCTTGCAGGAGGAGGAGATCATGCATGCAAGATGGAAGATTTCCTGCTGGATCTTTCTTCATGTCACTAGCCAGATGCCATGCCATGTGGCATCTGCATCACAAAATTATTGCATCATGTAAACATGGTGACAATGAGTGTAACTGAAGCTCTACTAGACTATCAGTAGTGTGAGAAAAGCTCTGTTATTGTGCTGACTCGGATGGATTAAATTAGCAAAAACTAACTGCTATGCATGCATCTTCCATATATGAGATAGCAAAGGAGATAGTACAAGCATAGATCATAATATTTTTATGACATCTTACTAGATACTTCTCTACATGCTTCCTACTATGCATGAACCTTGATTAGGGAGGAAGTATACTATTATATATACAGATGCCAAGTTGGCAAGTCATGGGCATGGTGATCAGTTGATACCTCCCTTTGAGTTCCAAGCATCAAGCATATGAGCATGTGAGCCAGTCATAGTTGGTAAAATTCAGGAAAAAATAAACATAAAAACATCGATTCGATTTAAGAATGAAACAGTTCACAAATCACAACCACAGACTTCTAAGTTTTCATCTGGCTGCAACAACTAGCAAGACATGTAGTAGGTGAGGTCAGAAGGAATTAATCAGTGATGCTCCAGGCCAAGCCAGAGCATGCAGAAGCACAATGCCAGTGAACAAATTGACAGGGAGAGGAGTCCAAATCTCACTTTGACTTTTAGGGCTACCGATCGATGCATGCCAAGGTCCTGTCACTTGACCACACACTGTACTATAATGACATGACAGTGGATAGTTAACCAGCTCAGATCAGTCCTCCTTTTGGAGGACAAATCTGATTGATGAGCCACGGATGGCTGGAGCTGGACACTGCAAAGTGGGTAGGTCATGGCTGCCATGCTCAACATGGACATATCCTCTGTGCATGCAGAACCATGGAATGCTGCTCAGTACAGTCTCCATGAAGGGTGTAGGTCACTGCTTTCTCCCTCATAGGACACCCTCATTTGCTGGCTTTGTGGGCTCCTGCTCGGATGACTGATGAGCACTAGACTTGTTCAGAGCTTATCTCCAAGATATGCTCATGGATCTAGAGATGTATGACTTGATGCTGCTTGTGTAGTGCAGAACAACAAAATATTGGGGGGCCTTGGGACTTGTGAGCCAATCTGGCTGAATGCAATAATCTATCCTGGATCTCACCACAGCCTACAATATGGACCAAATATTACTATACGTCTACCTGTACAGATGATCTCCAAACCTTTGCAATAAAAAGAAAACGAAAAGAGAGGGGCAAATGTGGAATTAGAAGAATGCTAGTACAAGGCATGCCCTCATAACAATGGACAGATTCCTGATGATAACAATGGACACCATGTGTCAAGGTCCATAGTGTGACAGACTGAAAGTTGCAGCCTACCATAATATACAGGAAAGTTTGTACTTTGTGTCTGTTTGGTTTCATCATTGCCACTACCTCCCATCTGAATCCAAGCTTATGATATTGCACAACTCTAGGTGTAACAATGCATTTGGTTCTAAAAAAACCCAGGCAAAATTGATAAAGAAAGATAAGTAGATTAGATTTCGGGGAGGGGGCCAAGAAAGGTGAAGTGAGTGAGATCGCCCCAGGTAAAGAGTAGACCACAAGTGCAATATATTCTTAAGTAAAGAAGCACCATCATTGGGAACCGTTAGGAGAAGATGGATATGATGTGAATGAGATATTCCTAAGCATCATAAGGGTTAACTGTAGTTGGAAATTAAAGTGATTTTCTATCACAAGATTCAGTTAGTTACATTTTTAGTCAAACCTGAAGAGGGGAGGCCGGTGCTAAAATCAATGGCCATGGTGAAGATGCAAGATGTAAACAAGTATAGGTCGGTCAAACGAGGAAAGAGAGGTGATCGATCCAACATGATCTTTTGGCAGAAATTTCCTAACATTGCATCAGGTGGTTTGACTGATATTCTATTTCTGTCCTTCACCTTCACTCCTAGTTTTTCCCCTGAAATTTAATAATTTGTTACTCTCTCCGTTCACAAATATAAGATGTTCTAAGAGCATCTACAGCCGGACTTGACAAATCCGGCCCCTTCGGGCGCGTCCGCGGGCACTGACTGGGCACATCTCATATTTGCCGTCCTGCATCCGCGTATCTCATATCCGGTGTCTTATATCCATACTACCCATGCATAGGTTGATCTATCCTACGTGATCAAACGACGGACAATAAAATTGAGTTCCAAAGGATCGGTTGCAAACGGACATAAACATACTTCACCACATCCAAAAGATCACAGTTCGTCCACGGACAAGTTCATAAACTTGTATAACTAAAACGATATAAACATTGAGGACGAGGGGGGGGGGGGGGGGGGGCGGCGGAATCACCACTTCCTCGCTGGGCCTTTGCCCTCTCGGTTGCCGGCACAGCTGTAGGCGTCCGCGGCTGGTGGAGGGTCTTGGTCGTCGGACGACTAGGTGCAGTTGTCGCCGCCATCGGAGTCGAAGTCGGAGAGGACGATGAGCCCCTTGATCCGACGGACCACCCTGTCCTGCTCCCACTTCAGCCTTGCCACCCGAGCCTTCTCCGCCACTGCTTCATTCGCCTCGCGCTCCGACTGCTCAATGGCTAGCCGGAGCGCCTTGGCGTTCTTCCGTCGGAGGCGGCGAGCATCCGTCTACGCCGTCGTGAGGGAGCGGCGGTACACCTAGGCGAGGAGACAAGGCGTCCTCGTCGGCGGCCGGCTCCGTCCCACGGCGGTGGCGCGCGGACTGCTCCGCGGCCTCCCTCTCCCATGCACGATGCCTCTCGCGGCGCGCGGCGCATGCCTCTGACTCCGGAGTGCGTGTGCGGGCCGGAGGCACGGTCACAAGCACCCAGCGCTGGCCGCGTGGAGGAGCGGCCGGCGGGAAGGAGACGACGCGGGGCCGGCACAGACTGTGCTGACCGGGCATCGCTACATGCGGGCCGGGAGGGTCCAGCTCCAGCGTCTGCGTTGCGCCGACGCGGGAGGTGCGGTGACGCTCCAGATCCGGAGCTGCCGCCGTTCTCCACTTTGGACCGCTCCAGCGCAATGCGGAGGGCCATCTCCTCCTCGTAGTCGAGCTCCTAGCCAGAGTCGCTACCGGAGCTGCTCATGGTGGTGGATGGGATCAGAACCAGAGTGGGAGAGGAGTGGACGGACGGAGAGAGAGAGGGAGAGAGTGAGCTAGGGTTTGAGCTCGCCGCCCGGATTGGGGTTTTTTGTGGGATCCGTGGTGGGCCGGACCTGTCAGGCGAACGCGCCCGGGCGTGCCCGGGCCACCCCATATTCGCCCTATATTTGGGCTAGATATGAGGGGTGCCGATCAGTTCAGGCGTTTGAGGCCCATATTGAGAGGTTCGGTTGGGTCAAATTTTTGTGACCGGTCACTGACCGGACGGCCTGCCCGGGCGTTTGAGACGGGTATAAGAGACCCGGTTGTAGATGCTATAACTTCTTTCTGGATGTACATGGACACGTTTTAATATATTTGTTCGCTCATTTTAGTCCGTATGTAGTCTATATTTAAATATCTTACATTTGTGAACGGAAGGTATATTGGTGTTTGTATCTTCTTTTGAGTATTACAAATGAGGCTGCCGAGCCAAGCCCGGTATTATTCGAGGTTGAGTAAGACAATTGTCAAGGTAATCTATGTTTGCTTGCCTTGCCTGCATTATTAACTGCATGGGTTGATGTTCAACATAGTAATAAGATTATCTCTCTAAAAAACATTGTAATAAGAGGGATAATCTTGGCTATCTTCAGAGTGATTGGTATGGCAGACTTCGACACACACTTGACGGTGATACCCGACATGAAGTTCTATAGGTCGCAGCATGGGCTTTTCTCTGAAAAGAATTGATGCGCCATGTCACTTTTCTAAAACGTAACATGCTACCTTTTTTCAGCATGATTAGCCTTTTTTAAAGATTTTAAATGTTTCTCACTCTTTCCTCATAGAACAATCTGACTACAAAGATAAGTGTTTTTGCTTACCGACGATGGACCTAAATGGCAGATTGTTTTTACCAATCTCTCCTACTTGTCGCTCTCTTCTCCTACTTAAAAGAAGACATCATGTTTCATCATTCGCCCGTCCTTCATTCAACCTTACCCAAGAGATCCTTTGCAGTGCTCACGAAAAGCCCCCGCGTCGCTCTGGCAGTGTGGATATGAGTGGTGGTCGTAAACCTACCCGCCACCGCTGCTCATCCGCGCCCATGTCCTCGCTGCTGCCTGAGTAAGCCGGCGAACTTCCGAGGATGGTGGCGGTGAGGTGTTCATCCGGCTCTCAGATGACTTGCCGCATCCATCTGTCGTTGCATTCGCTCGCCGCGCTTGCGTCCGCCAACCCTCGACTTCCGGCGCGGTGTCAAACTACGAGCTCCCTCCCCGCTTCGTCGTCATCCAACGCCGCACCACCCGCCCCGTGCGCCTCGACTGGCAGGCATTACGCTTTGCGCTGGCTTTCTCCATCAGATCTAGCCCGCATCCAACTCCTAGTGGTGGGGCTACCGACATATCCCCTAGTGATAGGGCGGTCTGTGTCCTCGCAAGGTGGCGCTCGCTCATCCCTCCCCTAGCGATGTCGCGCTCGGGTGGTATGGCGACGAGTCTCTTGGTGGCCTGCTAGCCAACTTCATGGCTCCTGGTGGCAGATCCGGGGAGACTGCTCCCCTGGTGGCCCTCTCCCGAGGCTCACGTGACGCCTTACCCCTCTTTCACCTCCACTGTCACTAGCGGTTGCCCGGTGCCGTGCGTTAGAGATCCACCTCATCCCGCTCCCGCCTACCCATCTTCCCCGACCTCCGGCTGCCCCGATTCCAGCATTTTACTAGCGGCAATAGCTCGGCCCGGTCATGCCCGCCTTCTCTTGGTATGGTTGTGGTAGTGCTTTTGAAAGGGGGATTCGGCCTCCCCTACCCAGATATGGCCAGCGACGGTTGGTAGCACTGGTGGTTGTTCGTGGTAATGCGCCCGACGAGCCCTATTGGTGGTTGGCCAGTGCGGCGCGTCGGTGATCCGCCTCATCCCGCTCCTGCTCACCCTTCCTCCCCGACCTCTGGCTGCCCGATTCTAGCATTTCACTAGTAGCAATAACTTAGCCGGGTCATGCCCGCCTTCTCTTGGTATGGTTATGGTAGTGTTGTTGGAGGCGGGTTTGGGCCTACCCTACCCAGATCTGGCCCATGGCCATTGGTAATATTGGTGGTTGTATGTGGTAATGCGCCCAATGAGCCCTGTTGGTGGTTGCACGGTGCGGCAGTGATCCACCTCATCCCACTCCTGCCATCCTTCCTCCCTGGCCTCCGGCCGCCTCGGTTCCAGCATTTTACTGAAGGAAACATGCCCTAGAGGCAATAATAAAATTATTATTTTATATTTCCTTATTCATGATAAAGGTTTAGTATTCATGCTAGAATTGTATTGATCGGAAACTTAAATACATGTGTGAATAGCTAAACAAATACCATGTCCCTAGTGAGCCTCTACTAGACTAGCTCATTGATCAAAGATTGTTAAGGTTTCCTAACCATAGACATGTGTTGTCACTTGATAACGAGATCACATCATTAGGAGAATGATGTGATGGACAAGACCCATTTGTTATCTTAGCATAAGATCGTTCAGTTTATTGCTATTGCTTTCTTAATGTCAAATACATGTTCCTTCGATTATGAGATCATGCAACTCCCGGATACCGGAGGAATACCTTGTGTGCTATCAAACATCACAATGTAACTGGGTGATCGTAAAGATGCTCTACATGTATCTCCGAAGGTGTCTGTTGAATTGGCATGGATCGAGATTAGGATTTGTCACTCTGTGTATCGGAGAGGTATCTCTGCGTCCTCTCGGTAATACACATCACAAGAAGCTAGCAAGCAAAGTGACTAAGGAGTTAGTTATGAGATGATGTATTACAGAACGAGTAAATAGACTTGTCGGTAACGAGATTGAACTAGGTATGAAGATAACTTTGATCGAATCTAGGACAAGTAACATACCGACAAACAAAGGGAATCACGTATGTTGTCATTACGGTTCGACCGATAAAGATCTTTGTAGAATATGTAGGAACCAATATGGGCATCTAGGTTCCGCTATTGGCTATTGACCGGAGAGGTGTCTTTGTCATCTCTGCATAGTTCGCAAACCCGTAGGGTCCGCACACTTAACGTTCGTTGACGATTTAGTGTTATATGAGTTATATGATTTGGTGACTGAATGTTGTTAGGAGTCCCGCATGAGATCACGGACATGACGGAGAGCTCCAGAATGGTTCGGAGGTAAAGATTGATATATAGGACGATGATATTTGGACACCGGAAGAGTTTCAGGAGGTATCGGGTAGTCATCGGATCACCGGAAGGGGTTCCGGGAGGCCCCGGGAGGTATATGGGCCTAATGGGCAAAGGGGAGGCACGCACCAGCCCACAAGGGGGCTGGTGCGCCCTCTCCCTTGGCCGCCGACCCTATGGATGGAAAGGGGGGAGGGCTAGCCCGGAAGGAAGGGGGACACCTCCGCCTGCCTCCCCCCACACGCAAAGAAGGACGGGGGGGGGTGATGTCTACTAGAACTACATCAGTATTTCCCCAAAGAGGAAGGGATGATTCAGTAGAGAAGATATATATTTCCCTCAGTGATGAGACCAAGGTTATCGACCAAGTAGGAGAACCTCCTCACACCACGTAAACAACACCTGCACACAAATAACAAATACACGCAACCCGACGTGTTAAAGGGGTTGTCAATCCCTTTCGGGTACGATGCCTCAAGATAGGCAAATAACGTGAGGTAAAAAGTGGTAGATAGGATAAATAGATCGCGGAACAAATAAATTGCAACAAGGTATTTTTGTATTTTTGGTTTAATAGATCTAAAAATAAGTGCAAGAGAAAATAGATGCAAAGGCAAATATGATGAAAAGAGACCCCGGGGCCGTAGGTTTCACTAGTGGCTTCTCTCAAGAAAAATAGCAAACGGTGGGAAAATAATTACTGTTGGGCAATTGATAGAACTTCAAATAATCAATGGCGATATCCAGGCAATGATCATTATATAGGCATCACGTCCAAGATTAGTAGACCGACTCCTGCCTGCATCTACTACTATTACTCCATACATCGACTGATATCCAGCATGCATCTAGTGTATTAAGTTCATGAGAAAACGGAGTAATGCAATAAGAACAATGACATGATGTAGACGATATCCGTTTATCTATTGTGGCAGATATAGATCTCATCTTGTTATCCTTAGTAGCAACGATACATATGTGTCGGTTCCCTTTCTGTCACTAAGATCAGGCACCATAAGATCGAACCCACTACAAAGCACCTCTTCCCATTGCAAGATAAATAGATCAAGTTGGCCAAACAAAACCCAAATATCGGAGAAGAAATACGAGGCTATAAGCAATCATGCATATAAGAGATCAAAGAAGATTCAAATAACTTTCATGGATAAAAACATAGATCTGATCATAAACTCAAAGTTCATCGGATCCCAACAAACACACCACCAAAAGACTTACATCATATGGATCTCCAAGAGACCATTGTATTGATAAATAAGAGAGAGAGGGAGAGAGAGAGAGAGAGGAAGCCATCTAGCTACTAACTACAGACCCGTAGGTCTACAAAGAACTACTCACGCATCATAGGGGAGGCACCAATGGAAGTGGTGAACCGTCCATGACGGTGTCTAGATTGGATCTTGGTGGTTCTGGACTCTGCGGCGGCTAGATCAATATTTTGTCGACTCCCCTAGGGTTTCTGGAATATTTGGGTATTTATAGAGCAAAGAGGCGGTTCGGTGGGCCTACGAGGTGGGCATAACCCCCCATGGTGCGCCTGGGCCTCCTAGCGCGCCCTGGTGGGTGTTGCTCACCTAGAGCAGCCCCTCAGGTGCTTCCTTGGCCCATTGGCTTTCTTCTGGCCCAAAAAAATTCTTCCAGGAGTTGCGTTGCATTTGGACTCCGTTTGATATTGATTTCATGCGATGTAAAACACATGCAGAAAATAGCAACTGGCATTGGGCACTATGTCAATAGGTTAGTACCAAAAAATTTATATAAAGTGACTATAAAATGATTGTAAAACATCCAAGAATGATAATATAACAACATGAACAATCAAAAATTATAGATACGTTGGAGACGTATCAGCATCCCCAAGCTTAATTATTGCTCGTCCTCGAGTAGGTAATGATAAAAAACAGAATTTTTGATGTGGAATGTTGCCTAACATGTTCATATATATTCTTTTCTTTATAGCATGGACATATGGACTTTTATATGATTCAAAGGAATAGTCTAGTTTTGACATGAAGACTTTAATACTCAAGCATACCAACAAGCAACCATGTCTTTCAAAATATCAATACTAAAGCAAGTTATCCCTAGCCCATCATGCTCAATCATTAATCCATTTATGAAACACACTCAAATATTAGCTACACCCAATGCTCAAATATGATCATAGTGCCCCTTAGTTGGTGCTTTATAAGAGAAGATGGAGACTCAAATTCAAAATAAAAATTACATATGTAAAAGAAAGGCCCTTCGCGGAGGGAAGTAGGGATTTGTAGAGGTGCCAGAGCTCATAGCTTAAATTGAGAGATAAAATTATTTATGAGAGGCATACTTTTCCTACCAACAAAAACGACTTGGAGCATCCCAACACTTCCCATGCTAGATACATCATAGGCGGTTCCCAAACAGAAAATAAAGTTTATTCATTTTTCCACCATAACTTTCACTTTCCATGGCTAGCCGTATCCACGGGTGCCTTCCATACCAACACTTTTCAAGGAATTTATTATTTGACAACATAAAGTAAATTCATTTATTCATTTCGGGACTGGGCATCCCTAGTACCTTTGTCGTACTCTCGTGCAATGACAAGTGAATAAACACTCATCGTGAGAATAACACATCTAGCATGGAAAATATTGGCTACCCTTTACCGCCTCGCGAGTAGTAGAGCACACAAAACAAAAATTTATTTTGAACATTAGAGATGGCACATGCAAATTTTCTTAGAACGGCATGGAAATACAACATATAGGTAGGTATAGTGGACTCATAAGGCAAAACTGGTTTAAAGGGTTTTGGATGCATAAGTAGTGATCATACTTAGTGCAAAATGAAGGCTAGCAAACAGATTGAGAAGCGACCAACCAAAAAGCGAAGAATCTCATACCCAAGCATTAAGCATAAGTAACACATAATAATGCACCATAAGTAGGATATAAATTTCATTGCATAACTATTGACTTTCGTGCTTGCATATGGAATCACAAACCTTAACATCAATATTCTTACTAAAGCACAATTACTCATCAACATGACTCACATATCATATCGTCATATCTCAAAACCATTACTAAGAATCAAGTTTATTTTGTCCAATGATCTTCATGAAAGTTTTTATTATATCCTCCTTGGATATCTATCACTTTGGGACTATTTTCATATGTTGCTTTTGATAAGCTCAAACAAATATAAGTGAAGATCATGAGCATAAATTTTTTCTTTCTCTCAAAATAATATAAGTGAAGCAAGAGAGAATTTCTTAAAATTTTACTAACTCCCACATAAATCTAAGTGAAGCATGAAAGCATTTCTTCAAAAATAACAAAGCACACCGTGCTCAAAAAGATATAAGTGAAGTACTAGAGCAAGTCCATGGCTCTAAAAATTTAAGTGAAGCATAGGAGCAAGCATAGCATAATTTTTGGCTCTCTAAAAAGGGTGTGTACAGCAAGGATTAAACACTTAAAACACAAAGCAAAACAAGCAAAGACTCATATCATACAAGACGCTCCAAGCAAAACTCATATCATGTGACGAATAAAAATATAGTTTCAAGTAAAATACCGATGGTTGTTAGAAGAAAGCTGGGATGCCACTCGGGGGCATCCCCAAGCATAGTTGCTTGCTACTTATTTGAATATTATCTTGGGGTGCCTCGGGCATCCCCAAGTTTAGCCTTTTGCTTTTCCTTATTCCTTCATCCATCATAAGATAACCCCAAACTTGAAAACTTCAATCACACAAAACTCAAACAAAACCTTCGTGAGATCCGTTAGTATAAGAAACCAAATAACTACTATAAGTACTGTAGCAAACCTATTCTTATTTTATTTTTTCATTATATCTACTGTATTCCAACTTTTTTATGGCAAAAACTCATCAAAGAAAACCATAGAATCATCAAAACAAGCACACAACACAAAGAAAACAGAATCTGTCAAGAACAGAACAGTCTGTAGCAATCTGAAAATTTTGAATACTTCTGTAACTCTAAAAATTATGAAATAAATTTGTGGACGTGAGGAATTTGTATATTAATCCTCTTCAAAAAGAATCAACTTAAAATCACTCTTCTGTAAAAAATAACAACGAATCTCGTGAGTGCAAAAGTTTCTGTTTTTTAGCAAGATCAAATAAACTTTCACCCAAGTCTTCCCAAAGGTCTTGCTTGGCATAAACACTAATTAAAACACCAAAATCATAATTGTAACAGTAGAATAATTGTGCTAACACTCAAGAACAGGAAGCAAAAAGCAAAAACAAATTTTATTCATTGGGTTGCCTCCCAACAAGCGCTATCGGTTTACGCCCCTAGCTAGGCATAAGATTTTATTGATGATCTCAAGAAAGATAAGATTTGAACCACAAAGAGAGCATCATAAAACTTGTGAAAAACACATTTAAGTCTAACATACTTCCAATGCATAGGCATTTTGTAGGCAAACAAATTATCAAGGTAAGCAAAAACTAGCATATACAAGGAAAAAGAAAGAGACAATAGCAATCTTGACATGAAGAGAGGTAATTTAGTAACATGAAAATTTCTAAAACCATATTTTCCTCTCTCATAATAATTATGTAGGATCATAAGCAAATTCAACAAAATATCTATCACATAACATATTCTCAACACGATCCACATGCATGCAAAGTTGACACTCTTCCAAAATAGTGGGATTAACTTTAGCTAAAGTCATGACCTCTCCAAACCCACTTTTGTCAAAAAAAAATCATAAGATTGAATATTCTCCAAAGTAGTGGGATCTAAAGTTGACACTCTCCCAAATCCACTTTCAATATTATTGCAAACACTATTATCAATCTCATATTCATCACGGGGCTTAAATAAATTTTCAAGATCATAAGAAGAATCACCCTAATAATGATCATTGAAATAAGTAGAGGACATATCAAAATTAGCATCCCCAAGCTTGGGGTTTTGCATATTATTAGCACAATTGACATTAATAAAATTTATAGTAAAATCATTGCAATCATGCTTTTCATTCAAAGAGCTATCATGAATCACTTCATAAATTTCTTCATCACAATTTTCGGATTCACGAATCTCAAGCAAAACTTCATAAAGATAATCTAGTGTACTCAAATCACTAACAATTTGTTCATAATAATTGGATCTCTTAAAAATATTAGCAAGTGGATGAGGATCCATATCAATAAAATTTTAGCATTCGAAGATGCAAGAAAATAGAAGACACATGACAACACAAGCAAACAAAAGATCGAACAAGAAAAAGGCAAACGAAAAAGAAGGCGAATAAAAACGGCAAATTTTTGTGAAGTGGGGGAGAGAAAAATGAGAGGCAAATGGAAAATAATGTCAATTGTGAGGAGATGAGATTTGCGATTAGGAACCTGGTTGATATTGAATATCCTCCCCGGTAACGGCGCCAGAAATGGCACATAGACGAGAGACTATCTTGAGGTGATCCTCCCCGGCAATGGCGCCAAAAATTCCTTTTGATGTCTGCTAGAACTACGTCGGTATTTCCCCAAAGAGGAAGGGATGATGTAGTATAGTGACGGTAGGTATTTCCCTCAGTGATGAGACCAAGGTTATCAAACCAGTAGGAGAACCTCCTCACACCACGTAAACAACACCTCCACACAAATAACAAATACTGGCAACCCGACGTGTTAAAGGGGTTGTCAATCCCTTTTGGGTACGACGCCTCAAGATAGGCAAATAACGTGAGGTAAAAAATGGTAGATAGGATAAATAGATCGCGGAACAAATAAATTGCAGCAAGGTATTTTTGTATTTAGATCTGAAAATAAATGCAAGAGAAAATAGATCGCAAAAGCAAATATTATGAAAAGAGACCCGGGGGCTGTAGGTTTCGCTAGTGGCTTCTCTCAAGAAAAATAGCAAACGGTGGGAAAACAATTACTGTGGCAATTGATAGAACTTCAAATAATCATGACGATATCCAGCCAATGATCATTATATAGGCATCACGTCCAAGATTAGTAGACCGACTCCTGCCTGCATCTACTACTATTACTCCATACATCGACCGCTATCCAGCATGCATCTAGTGTATTAAGTTCATGAGAAAACGGAGTAATGCAATAAGAACTATGACATGATGTAGACGAGATCCATTTATCTATTGCGGCAGATATGGATCTCATCTTGTTATCCTTAGTAGCAACGATACATACATGTCGGTTCCCTTTCTGTCACTAGGATCAGTGTAACGCCCCGGATTCAATGCGCCAGGTGTCTGCCAGTTATTCGCCATCATTGCCATGTCATTTGCTTGCGTGTTGCATTTTATCATGTCATCATGTGCATTTTATTTCGCATACGTGTTCGTCTCATGCATCCGAGCCTTTTTCCCCGTTGTCCGTTTTGTGATCCGGCGCTCCTATGCCCTCCGGCGTTCTCTTTTTGTCTCTCGTCGTGAGTGGGTGTCAAACGTTCTCGGAATGGACAGAGTCTTGCCAAGTGGCCTCGGTATACCACCGGTAGACCGCCTGTCAAGTTTCGTGCCATTTGGAGGTCGTTTGGTACTCCAACGGTTAACCGGGTAACCGTAAAGCCCCTCTCTCTTTGCAGCCCAACACCCCTTCCAAAGTGGCCCAAAACCCATCTAACTCCCCTCCATGCTCTCGGTCGTTCGATCATGATCGCGTGGCCGAAAACCGCTCCTCATTTGGACTCTCCTAGCTCCCTCTATCTATATATTTGCACCTCCCCCGAAAATTTCGCAGTCCAAATCCCCCGAAACCCTAGTTCTCCTCCCTCTCCGCGCCGGACACGTCCGACCCCGCCCGGACGCGTCCGCTCCGCCGCCCTCCGCCCATCAGCGTCCGCCACCTGGCCCGCCGCCTCGCGCCGCCGCCGCGGCCCGCCCGAGCCCATCGCGGGCCCGCGCAGGCCCGGCCGGCCGCCGCCCGCGCCCGCTCGCCCGCGACCCGAGCGCCCCGCCGTTCGGCGCTCGCCCCGCCGCCGGAGTTCGCCGCGCCGCCTCCCGCGGGCACCCAGCCCGCGCCTGCCCCGTCGTCGCCGCACGGGATCTTCGCCGCCGCCCGCGCCCGAGGCCTCCGCCTCCCTCGCCGGCCACGTGGGCCCAGCCCAGCTTCCCCGCCGGCCCGCTCGTCCTCCCCGTCAACTGGGCCAAGCCCAGTGGTGAGAAGCCCGCCTAAACCCCGCCCGTGCGCTGTATTGTTTCGTTGCGCCCGTTCTGTTTTTTTTCATAAAAACTGCTAAGTCCCCAGAAACGTTAAAAATGTTGCATACTTTGACCTGTTGTATCTCCGCATCCGTAGCTCCGTTTCGTGCGTATAATATGTCAAATTGTTTGCCCCGAAGAGTACACCATTTCATTCCATTGCATCATATTCATTTGAGGTCATCTAGATGCCTGAACCATCATTGTAAGAGTGCTTCATATTGTTTTCTGCTGTCTGTTAACAGAACGAGCTCTTTTGTCATTTTTGCCATGATTGATGTGTGCATCTTATGAGGTTGATGTCTTCATGTGTTTTGAACTAGGCTATGTCTTCTTTACAGTGGTGCTTGCTATGTATTTTTGTGATCAATGTGGTGACTAACACAAGCATGCAAACTAGGCATCATGTTAACGCTGATTTTAGTTCCTGTTCTGCTGTAATTTTGATGCCATGTAAACATGTTGCTACTAATCATTCTATGCATAATCTGGAGATGTTCTATAAACATGTTTTGATCTACATGTCATCCTCTATCCATCCATGCCCCTGGTTGCATTTATAGGTTGCTGTAGCTTGTTCATATCTTGCTCCAAAGTTGCTTGAAAATGTTGCTGTCAGCCTGTTTACATTAAGTTCACTTGTTCCCATGTGTTTTCCTAGTGATCCATGCACCCTATGACCTTGCTCTTGCCATGATTAACTTCACAAACATGCCTTCTTACTGTTGGGTGCCTTGCCATGCCATGTTTTGCTCTGTAGTGAGTTGCACAAGCTCATCTACATGCCTTCATAATTAAGTTCCTGCCATGTTTGAATCTGTATAAAAACTTGCTATGTTTACGTAGGTGTCATTATATTTTATAATCCTTTTTGGCTTATGGTCAGTAAGGGACTCTTTTTCTATGCAATTAGTAGATTCACTCCATGCCTTTGTTTGCCATTATAAGTTCCTGTAACATGTTGTTTGATAGCTCTAAACATTGCATCATGCTGTTATTTTCTGCAAAGTCTGAAATTGTAATAACTTACAATCTTACCATGTGTGTTTAAGCATGTTCTAGTGATTTCTGGAGATAGCTCAGTGTTCATGTTTTGTCGTGCTTTACCTGTACATCATGACCATGCCTTTTGTTTTCATGTTTGGGTGCTGTAGCATGTTGTTTTGATGCTTGCAATATGCCTAGTCGCTGTTTTGGACAGCTTGTCCTTTAAACTTGTTCCGTGTGTGTGTTGAACCGTTGCTCCGTTTTGAGTGTGCTCTATATGAAACTTGCTTAGAATTGCATGTAGTTTTATATTATCATGTTGCATCCTTGTTTTGAGGTGTTTGCTTGATGTTTGAGTGCATTTTGCATCAATGCCATGTTTAACTTGTTTTGCTCATATCTTCTAGGCCGTAGCTCCGAACTAAATGAACTTTATATGTAACTAGAATCTCGTGTAGATCATCTTGGTGCATCATAACTTGATGTTTAACAACTTGAACATAAGGTTTATTCAGATCTGGACCAATTTCGAAATATGCATATGAGGACTTACCGGAATTGTTATATGTTGTTCCCGGCCTCATTTAAACTTGCCTTGATGTGTTGCTCTTGTTTGCATCATCTCTTGCCATGAGTAGCTTCATGTAGATTTGTCATGCATCATGCTTGGTTGTGCATCATGCCTTGTTCATGAGTGGTGTGTTTACTTTGTTGTGTGCTTCTTTTCGATAGTTCCTGTTTCGTTGCGATCGTGAGGATTCGTTCGTCTACGATTGGTTCGGCTTCATCCGTTCATCTTCTTCATGGACTCGTTCTTCTTCCTTGCGGGATTTCAGGCAAGATGACCGCTACCCTGGATCTCACTACTATCATTGCTATGCTAGTTGCTTTGTTCTATCGCTTTGCTGCGCTACCTTTACCTGTTTATCGAGCCATCCCATATTGTCATGAACCTCTAACCTTTGACACCTTCCCTATGTAAACCATTGTTTGGCTATGTTACCGCTTTTGCTCAGCCCCTCTTATAGCGTTGCTAGTTGCAGGTGAAGTTGAAGATTTCTCCATGGTGGACAGGATTTTGGTTGGGATATCACAATATCTCTTATATTATTAATGCATCTATATACTTGGTAAAGGGTGGAAGACTCGGCCTTTTGCCTAGTGTTTTGTTCCACTCTTGCCGCCCTAGTTTCCGTCATACCGGTGTTATGTTCCTGGATTTTTGCGTTCCTTACGCGGTCGGGTGATTTATGGGACCCCCTTGACAATTCGCTTTGAATAAAACTCCTCCAGCAACGCCCAACCTTGGTTTTACCATTTGCCTCACCACCACCTACCCTTTCCCTTGGGTCGGACAACCCAAGGGTCATCTTTATTTTAGCCCCCCCGGGCCAGTGCTTGTCTAAGTGTTGGTCCGAACCGGGCAGACTGCGGGGCCACCTCGGGGCAACTCGAGGGCTGGTTTTACTCGTAGGCTGACCTATCCGGTGTTGCCCTGAGAACGAGATATGTGCAGCTCCTATCGGGATTCTCGGCGCATCGGGCGGCTTTGCTGGTCTTTACCATTGTCGAGAAGTCTTGTAAACCGGGATTCCGAGTCTGATCGGGTCTTCCTTGGAGAAGGTCTATTCCTTCGTTGATCGCGAGAGCTTTCATGGGCTAAGTTGGGACACCCCTGCAGGGTATAATCTTTTGAAAGCCGTGCCTGCGGTTATTGGCAGATGGGAATTTGTTAATGTCCGGTTGTAGATAACTTGACACCTGATCCGAATTAAAACGCATCAACCGCGTGTGTAGCCGTGATGGTCTCTTCGCGGCGGAGTCCGGGAAGTGAACACGGTTTCTGGGTTATGTTTGACGTAAGTAGGTGTTCAGGATCACTTCTTGATCATTACTAGTTGACTACCGTTCCGCTTGTTCTCTTCTCGCTCTTATTTGCGTATGTTAGCCACCATATATGCTTAGTCGCTGATGCAGCCTCACCACTTTACCCCTTCCTTTCCCTTTAAGCTTTGCTAGTCTTGATACCCATGGTAATGGGATTGCTGAGTCCTCGTGGCTCACAGATTACTACAACAACAGTTGCAGGTATAGGTTATGCGATGATCATGACGCGAGAGCGATGCTTGCTTGCGTTGAGTTCTTCTTCCGCTTCTTCGATCAGGGGATAGGTTCCAGGTCGGCAGCCTGGGCTAGCAGGGTGGATGTCGTTTGAGTTTCTGTTTGTGTTTCATCCGTAGACGGATGATGCTCTGATGTATTGTGATGTTGTATTCATGTGGCATTGTATGCCTTATGTATGTATCCCCATCTATTATGTAATGTTGATGTAATGATATCCACCTTGGAAAAGTGTTCCAATATGCGGGTCTATCCTTGGTGGGACCTTCGAGTTCCTTTTGGATAGGGTCGCATATTGGGCGTGACAATCAGGCACCATAAGATCGAACCCACTACAAAGCACCTCTTCCCATTGCAAGATAAATAGATCAAGTTGGCCAAATAAAACCCAAATATCGGAGAAGAAATATGAGGCTATAAGCAATCATGCATATAAGAGATCAAAGAAGACTCAAATGACTTTCATGGATAAAAACATAGATCTGATCATAAACTCAAAGTTCATCGGATCCCAACAAACACACTGCCAAAAGACTTACATGATATGGATCTCCAAGAGACCATTGTATTGATAAACAAGAGAGAGAGAGAGACAGAGAGAGAGAGAGAGAGAGAGAGAGAGGAAGCCATCTAGCTACTAACTACGGACCCGTAGGTCTATAAAGAACTACTCACGCATCATAGGAGAGGCACCAATGGAAGTGGTGAACCCGTCCATGACGGTGTCTAGATTGGATCTTGGTGGTTCTGGACTCTGCGGCGGCTGGATCAGTATTTTGTCGACTCCCCTAGGGTTTCTGGAATATTTGGGTATTTATAGAGCAAAGAGGCAGTTCGGGGGGCATCCCAAGTGGGCACAACCCCCCATGGCGTGCCTGGGCCTCCTGGCACGCCCTGGTGGGTGCTGCTCACCTCGAGCAGCCCCTCAGGTGCTTCCTTGGCCCATTGGCTTTCTTCTGGCCCAAAAATAATTCCTCGAGGAGTTGCATTGTGTTTGGACTCCGTTTGATATTGATTTCCTGCGATGTAAAAAACATGCAGAAAATGGCAACTGGCACTTGGCACTATGTCAATAGGTTAGTACCAAAAAGTTATATAAAATGACTATAAAATGATTGTAAAACATCCAAGAATGATAATATAACAGCATGGAACAATCAAAAATTATAGATACGTTGAGGACGTATCAGCGCGGCTAGGGGCAGTAGCCCAAGTGGGATTTGGCCCCACTTGGGGCGCCTCCTGGCTACCTCCGCTCTCCCCCACCTATATATATATATATATATATATATATATATATGTGTGTGTGTGTGTGTGTGTGTGTGTGTGTGTGTGTGTGTGTGTGTGTGTGGGAGGGGGCGCCACACAAGAGCACGACAATTTTTTAGCCGTGTGTGGCTTCCCTCTCCACAGTTTCATCCCTCGGTCATATTTTCATAGTGCTTAGGCTAAGCCCTGCGGAGATAACATCACCATCATCATCGCCACGCCATTGTGCTGCCAGAACTCATTCACTACTTCGCCTGTCTTACTGGATCAAGAAGGCAGGGACGTCACCGAGCTGAACGTGTGCTGAACGTGGAGGTGTCATATGTTTGATACTCGATCGGTTGGATCACAAAGAAGTTTGACTACATCAACCGCATAACTAAACGCTTCCGCTTACAGTCTACGAGGGTACATAGACACACTCTTCACTCTTGTTGCTATGCATCTCCATGGATAGACCTTGCATGTGCGTAGAACTTTTTTTGTTTTCCATGCAACGTTTCCCAACAGTGGCATCCGAGCCAGGTCTATGCATAGATGATATGCACGAATAGAACACAAAGAGTTGTGGGCGGTGATAGTCATACTGCTTACCGCCAACGTCTTATTTTGATTCGGCGGTACTGTGGGATGAAGCGGCCCGGAACAACCTTACATGTCCACGTACATGAGACCGGTTCCACCGATTGACATGCAACTTGTTTTGCATAAAGGTGGCTGGCAGGTGTCTGTTTCTCCTACTTTAGTTGAATCGAATTTGACTACGGCCGGTCCTGAAGAAGGTTAAAACAACAAACTTGATAATCGCCGTTGTGGTTTTTGCGTAGGTAAGAACGGTTCTTGCTAGAAGCCTGTAGCAGCCATGTAAAACTTGCACAACAAAGTAGAAGACATCTAACTTGTTTTTGCAAGGCATGTTGTGATGTGATATGGCCAAGACGTGATGTGATATACGTTGTTGTATGAGATGATCATGTTTTGTAATATCGACAACCGGCAGGAGCCTTAGGGTTGTCTCTTAATTATTGTATGAAATGCAAGTGTCGTGTAATTTCTTTACTTTATCACTATGCGTTAGCAATAGTTGTAGAAGCAATGGTTGGCTAGACGACCCCGACGCAATGATGGAGATCAAGGTGTCGAGCCGGTGACGATGGAGATCACGACAATGCTTTGGAGATGGAGATCAAAAGCACAAGATGATGATGGCCATATCATGTCACATATTTTGACTGCATGTGATGTTTATCCTTTATGCATCTTATTTTGCTTAGAATGGCGATAGCATTATAAGATGATCCCTTCACTAAATTTTAGGATAAAAGTGTTCTCCCCGAGTATGCACCATTGCCAAAGTTCGTCGTTTTGAAGCACCTCGTGATGATCGGGTATGATAGACTCTATGTTCACATACAACGGGTGTACGGCAGTTTTGCACATGTAGAATACTTGGGTTAAACTTGACGAGCCTAGCATGTACATACATGGTCTCAGAACACTAGAGACCGAAAGGTCGAACGTGAGTCATATAGTAGATATGATCAACATAGAGATGTTCACCATTGATGACTACCCCATCTCACGTGATGATCGGTCATGGGTTAGTTGATTTGGATCATGTATCACTTAGATAAGTTGAGGGATGTTTAAGTGGGAGTTCATTAGTAATTTGATTAATTGAACTTAATTTATCATGAACTTAGTCTTAATAGTTTTGCATATCTATGTTGTAGATCAATGGCACGTGCTATCATTCCCCTGAATTTTAATGCGTTCCTAGAGAAAGCTAAGTTGAAAGATGATGGTAGAAACTACACGGATTGGGTCCGTAACTTGAGGATTATCCTCATTGCTGCATAGAAGAATTATGTCCTTGATGCACCGCTAGGTGATAGACCTGCTGCAGGAGCTACTGCAGATGTTATGAACGTCTGGCAAGCTCGATATGATGACTACTCAATAGTTCAGTGTGCGATGCTTTACGGCTTAGAACCGGGACTTCAAAGACGTTTTAAACATCATGGAGCATATGAGATGTTCCAAGAGGTTAATATTTCAAGCAAATGCCCAGGTTGGGAGATATGAAGTCTCCAACAAGTTCTATAGCTGCAAGATGGAGGATAATAGTTATGTCAGTCAACCCATACTCAAAATGTATGGGTATCATAACCACTTGACTCAGCTGGGAGTTGACCTTCCAGTTGATAGTGTTATTGACAGAGTTCTTCAATCATTGCCACAAGCTACATAGGCTTCGTGATGAACTATAATATGCAAGGGATGACGAAAGCGATTCCCGAGATCTTCGCAATGCTTAATGCCGCGGAGGTAGAAATCAAGAAGGAGCATCAAGTGTTGATGGTTAACAAGACCACTAGTTTCAAGAAAAAGGGCAAGGGAAAGAAAGGGAACTTCAAGAAGAATGGCGAGCAAGTTGCCGCTCCTGGGAATAAACCCAAAGCTGGACCCAAGCCTGAAATTTAGTGCTTCTACTGCAAAGGGAATGGTCACTAGAAGTGGAACTACCCCAAATACTTGGCGGATAAGAAGGATGGCAAAGTGAACAAAGGTATATTTGATATACATGTTATTGATGTGTACCTTACTAATGCTCGTAGTAGCGCCTAGGTATTTGGTACTAGTTCGGTTGCTCATATTTGTAACTCGAAACAAGAGCTGCAGAATAAACGAAGATTAGCTAAGGACGAGGTGATGACGCGCGTCGGGAATGGTTCCAAGGTCGATGTGATCGTCGTCATCAGCTACCTCTACATCTACCTTCGGGATTAATTTTAGACCTCAATAATTGTTATTTGGTGCCAGCGTTGAGCGTGAACATTATATCTGGATCTTGTTAATTGCGAGACGACTATTCATTTAAATCGGAGAATAATGGTTTTTCTATTTATATGAGTAATATATTTTATCACCATGTACCCTTGATGAATGGTCTAATCTTGTTGAATCTCGATCGTAGTGATACACATATTCATAATATTGGTGCCAAAAGATGCAAAGTTGATAATGATAGTGCAACATACTTGTCGCACTACCGTTTAGGTGATATTGGTGTGAAGCGCATGAAGAAACTCCATGAGGATGGACTTTTGGAATCACTACATTATGAATCATTTGATACTTGAGAACCATGCCTCATAGGCAAGATAACTAAAACTCCGTTCTCCAGAACAATGGAACGAGCTAATGACTTATTGGAAATAATACATACCGATGTATGCGGTCCTATGAGTGTGGAGGCACGTGGCGGATATCATTATTTTCTGACCTTCACAGATGATTTGAGTAGGTATGGATATATCTACTTGCTGAAACACAAGTTTGAAACATTTGAAAAGTTCAAAGAATTTCAGAGTGAAGTGGAGAATCATCGTAACAAGAAAATAAAGTTTCTACGATCTGATCGCGAAGGCGAATATTTGAGTTACGAGTTTGGTCTTCATTTAAAACAATGTGGAATTGTTTGACAACTCACGTCACCTGGAACACCACAGCGAAATGGTGTGTCAACCGTACTTTATTAGATATGGTGCATTTTATGATGTCTCTTACCGATTTACCACTATTGTTTTGGGGTTATGCATTAGAGACAACCGCATTCACGTTGAATAGGGCACCATCTAAATTCGTTGAGACGACACTGTATGAATTGTGGTTTGGCAAGAAACCTAAGCTGTCGTTTCTTCAAGTTTGGGGATGTGACGCTTATGTCAAAAGGCTTCAGCCTGATAAGCTCAAACCTAAATCGGAGAAGTGCGTCTTCATATGATACCCTAGGAAACTATTGGATACATCTTCTACCATAGATCCGAAGGCAAGATCTTTGTTGCCAAAAATGGATCCTTTCTAAAGAAGGAGTTTCTCTCGAAAGAAGTGAGTGAGAGGAAAGTAGAACTTGATGAGGTAATTGTACCTTCTATCTAATTGGAAGGTAGCACATCATAGAAAATCATTCCCATGATGCCTACACCAACTAGAGAGGAAGCAAATGATAATAATCATGAAACTTCAGATCAAGTTACTACTGAACCTCGTAGGTCGACCAGAGCACGATTCACACCACAGTGGTATGGTAATCTTGTCCTGGAAGTTATGTTATTAGACCATGGCGAACCTACGAACTATGAAGAAGCTATGATGAGCCCAATTCCGATAAATGGCTTGAGGCCATGAATCTGAGATAGGATCCATGTATGAGAACAAAGTATGGACTTTGGTGGACTTGCCCAATGATCAGCAAGCCATTGAGAATAAATGGATCTTCAAGAAGAAGACGGACACTGATGGTAATATTACTATCTACAAAGCTCGACTTGTTGCGAAAGGTTTTCGACAAGTTCAAGAAGTTGAGTACAATGAGACTTTCTCACCCGTAGAGATGCTTAAGTCTGTCCGAATCATGTTAGCAATTGCCGCATTTTATAATTATGAAATCTGGCAAATGGATGTCAAAATTGCATTCCTTAATGGACTTCTTAAAGAAGAGTTGTATATGATGCAAACCGGAGGTTTTGTCGATCCTAAAGGTGCTAACAAAGTGTGCAAGCTCCAGTGATCATCTATGGACTGGTGCAAGCATCTCAGAGTTGGAATATACACTTTGATGAGGTGATCAAAGCATATGGTTTTATGCAAACTTACGGTGAATCCTGTATTTACAAGAAAGTGAGTGGGAGCTCTGTAGCATTTCTGATATTATATGTGGATGACATATTGTTGATTGAAAATGATATAGAATTTCTGGATAGCATAAAAGGATACTTGAATAAGAATTTTTCAATGAAAGACCTCGGTGAAGCTGCTTATATATTGGGCATCAGGATCTATAGGGATAGATCGAGACGCTTAATAGGACTTTCACAAAGCACATACCTTGACAAAGTTTTGAAAAATTTCAAAATGGATTAGTCAAAGAAAGGGTTCTTTCCTGTGTTACAAGGTGTGAAATTGAGTCAGACTCAAAGCCCGACCACTGTAGAAGATAGAGAGAAAATGAAAGTCATTCCCTATGCCTCAGCCATAGGTTCTATCATGTATGATATGCTGTGTACCAGACCTGATGTGTGCCTTGCCATAATTAAGTTTGGTAGGGAGGTACCAAAGTAATCCAGGAGTGGATCACTAGACATCGGTCAAGAACATCCTGAAGTACCGGAAAATGACCAATAATATGTTTATTGTTTATGGAGGTTGAAGGAAATATGCCCTAGAGGCAATAATAAAGTTATTATTTATTTCCTTATTTCATGATAAATGTTTATTATTCATGCTAGAATTGTATTAACCGGAAACTTAGTACATGTGTGAATACATAGACAAAACATAGTGTCCCTAGTATGCCTCTACTTGACTAGATCGTTAATCAAAGATGGTTATGTTTCCTAACCATATACATGTGTTGTCATTTGATAAATGGGATCGCATCATTAGGAGAATGGTGTGATGGACATGACCCATCCGTTAGCTTAGCATTATGATCGTTACAGTTTCATTGCTACTGCTCTTCATGACTTATACATGTTCCTCGGACTATGAGATTATGCAACTCCCGAATACCGGAGGAACACCTTATGTGCTATCAAATGTCACAACATAAATCGATGATTATAAAGATGCTCTACAGGTGTCTCTGAAGGTGTTTGTTGGGTTGTCATAGATCGAGATTAGGATTTGTCACTCCGTGTTTCGGAGAGGTATCTCTGGGCTCTCTCGGCAATGCTCATCACTATAAGCCTTGCATGCTTTGTGACTAACGAGTTAATTGCGGGATGAAGTATTACAGAACGAGTAAAGAGACTTGCCGGTAACGAGATTGAACTAGGTATGATGATACCGATGATCGAATCTCGGGCAAGTAACATACCGATGACAAAGGGAACAACATATGTTGTTATGCGGTTTGACCGATAAATATCTTCATAGAATATGTAGGAGCCAATATGAGCATCCAGGTTCCGATATTGGTTACTGACCCAAGATGTGTCTCGGTCATGTCTACATAGTTCTCGAACCCGTAGGGTCCGCACACTTAACGTTCAATGATGATATGTATTATGAGTTATGTGTTTTTGATGACCGAAGTTTGTTTGGAGTCCCGGATGAGATCACGTACGTGATGAGGAGTCTATCCTAGCATTAACAGTATTCAAGAAGGGTCTACCAAATATAGTGGGACAAAAGTCATCTTGTGGGGAACCAAGAACAAGAAAATTAGCAGGATATTTAACTTTCCCACACAAGACTTCAATATTCAATTGGTGAAATAATATCTCTATTGGCAAGCTTAATTGTAACATCAATTTCTTCTATCCAAGCAGGTGCAATCTCATGCATAATTTCTTTGTATAAGGAATGAGGTATTGCACTAGCACTAGCACCCATATCACATAAGCCATGATAACAATGATCTCCTATTTTAACAGAAATAACAGGCATGCCTACAACAGGTCTATGTTTCTTAGCATCGGGTCTAGTAATTCTAGCAGCTTCATCACACAAGTAAATAACATGCCCATCAATATCATCAGCCAAGAGATCTTTAACCATAGCAATACTAGGTTCAACTTTAATTTGCTCAGGTGGTGTAGGTGTTTTAGTATTACTCTTAAGAACCACAGTTGAAGCTTTAGCATAATCCTTTATCCTAACACGGAAAGGTGGTTTCTCAATATAGGTAGTGGGAACAATAGGATCATTATAAGTGATAGTCTTTTCTTCAACTTTAATAGGTGCAACTACTTTCACTTCAGTGGGAGGATTATATTTAAACCACTTCTCCTTAGGGAGGTCAACATGAGTAGCAAATGATTAACAGAAAGAAGCTACTATCTCAGAGTCAAGTCCATATTTAGTGCTAAATTCACGGAAGACATCGGTATCCATAAAATATTTGACACAATCGAACTTAGGTGTCATACCTGACTCCTTACCTTCGTTGAGATCCCAATCTTCAGAGTTGCGCTTAATTCTTTCCAATAAATCCCATATGAATTCAATAGTCTTCATCATAAAAGAACCAGTACAATAAGTATCGAGCATGGAGTGATTATTGAGAGAAAGCCGAGCATAAATTTTTTGAATAATCATTTCTCTTGAGAGCTCATGATTGTGGCATGAATATAACATTGACTTAAGCCTCCCCCAAGCTTGAGAGATGCTTTCTCCTTCGCGAGGCCAAAAATTATATATATATAGTTACGATCACGATGAACAAGATGCATAGGATAAAACTTCTGATGAAATTCCAATTTCAATCATTTGTAGTTCCATGATCCCATATCATCACATAGCCTAAACCATGTCAATGCATCTCCCTTCAAAGATAAAGGGAATACCTTCTTCTTGACAACATCATCGGGCATACCTGCAAGCTTAAATAATCCACAAACTTCATCCACATAGATTAGGTGCAAATCGGGATGCAATGTTTCATCTCCTATAAAAGGATTAGCTAGCAATTTCTCTATCATACCCGAAGGAATTTCAAAGTAAATATTTTCAGTAGGTTGAGGAGCAACTCTTTGCTCTACTGGTCGGGGTGAAGATACCCCGAACAAGCCCCTCAAAGGATTATGTTCCATAGTAACAAGTGGCATTAAATTTCAGCACACTATATAAATTTTTCCTTACCAAGTTCCACTTACCAAAGGCGCTTCACTCCCCGGCAACGGCGTCAGAAAAGAGTCTAGATGACCCACAAGTGTAGGGGATCTATCATAGTCCTTTCGATAAGTAAGAGTGTCGAACCCAACGAGGAGCAGAAGGAAATGACAAGCGGTTTTCAGTAAGGTATTCTCTGCAAGCACTGAAATTGTCGGTAACAGATAGTTTTGTGATAAGGTAATTTGTAATGAGTAACAAGCAATGAAAGTAAATAAGGCGCAGCAAGGTGGCCCAATCCTTTTTGTAGCAAAGGACAATCCTGGACAAATTCTTATATGGAGAAAAGCGCTCCCGAGAACACATGGGAATTATCGTCAAGCTAGTTTTCATCACGCTCATATGATTCACGTTCGTTACTTTGATAATTTGATATGTGGGTGGACCGGTGCCTGGGTACTGCCCTTTCTTGGACAAGCATCCCACTTATGATTAACCCCTATTGCAAGCATCCGCAACTACAAAAGAAGTATTAAGGTAAACCTAACCATAGCATGACACATATGGATCCAAATCAGCCCCTTACGAAGCAACGCATAAAGTAGGGTTTAAGCTTCTGTCATTCTAGCAACCCATCATCTACTTATTACTTCCCAATGCCTTCTTGTAGGCTCAAATAATGGTGAAGTGTCATGTAGTCGACGTTCACATGACACCACTAGAGGAGAGACAACATACATCTCATCAAAATATTGAACGAATACCAAATTCACATGACTACTAATAGCAAGACTTCTCTCATGTCCTCAGGAACAAACGTAACTACTTACAAAGCATATTCATGTTCATAATCAGAGGGGTATTAATATGCATTAAGGATCTGAACATATGATCTTCCACCGAATAAACCAACTAGCATCAACTACAAGGAGTAATCAACACTACTAGCAACCCACAGGTACCAATCTGAGGTTTTGGGACAAAGATTGGATACAAGAGATGAACTAGGGTTTGAGAGGAGATGGTGCTGGTGAAGATGTTGATGGAGATTGGCCCCCTCCCGATGAGAGGATCGATGGTGATGACGATGGTGATGATTTCCCCCTCCCGAAGGGAAGTTTCCCCGGCAGAACAGCTCCGCCGAAGCCCTAGATTGGTTCCGCCAAGGTTCCGCCTCGTGGCGGCGGAGTTTCGTCCCGAAAGCTTGCTTGTGATTTTTTCCAGGGTAAAAGACTTCATATAGCAAAAGATGGGCACTGGAGGGCTGTCAGGGGGCCCACGAGGCAGGGGGCGCGCCCAGGGGGGTAGGGCGTGCCCCCACCCTCGTGGACAAGGTGTGGGCCCCCTCTGGTATTTCTTCCGCTCAGTATTTTTTATTAATTCCAAAAATGACTTTCGTGGAGTTTCAGGACTTTTGGAGTTGTACATAATAGGTCTCTAATATTTGCTCCTTTTCCAGCCCAGAATTCTAGCTACCGGTATTCTCCCGCTTTGTGTAAACCTTGTAAAATAAGAGAGAATAGACATAAGTATTGTGACATAACGTGTAATAACAGCCCATAATGCAATAAATATCGATATAAAAGCATGATGCAAAATGGACGTATCATCAAGGTGTGGGCATCTAGGGCGCAATTTACATCATTGGTGATGCTTCCTCCATGGGTTCTCCCTCCAGTCCGTCTAGGTCTTGCAACCCACTTGTCGATCCTCTAGGCTCATGAGATGGGAGGTACGTTGATCCCGTTAGTCCTGGATTCATGGTCGTGACTGAGGTTCCCCGCATTGGTGGTGACGCGGACTAGATGTCGTGTATCTCATTGCTTTGCCTTCCTGATTGGAGTTGGAGCTCGGAGAGTTTTTTATGTGTTGTATCCCTTTATGTTTTTCCCACACCTCGTGTGGTGCCACTACCTTCTCTTGTGTATGTTACTGTTTACTACTAGGAAACTGCTTATAGGTGGGTTCACATTAGTGATGAGCACGTTGGGGGTCCTGCCACAACTATTTTACCAGATACCAGTGGCGGGTAAGAAATTGAGCCCAACACTGGTATATATTTATCAGTGACAGGCAAAAAAATATGAAACCGCCATGGGTAAATTCTTGCCGAAATAGTCGTGGCTAAATATGCTAGTGACGAGTACATCCTTGTCGCCCGCCTAGTAGGCAAATTTACCTAAGCACCACAATTGAACTTTTTGCCCGCACCAAATCTGGGCCGAGTTGCTAGTGAAGGGTTACTATCGCCATCGCACTGGTGAGATCACAATAATTGAGGGTAAAAATAATAGACTTTCCCACACACCTACTCTTCTTCTTCCTTAAAGCACTTCTCCTCAAAGCTCATCTTCTTATTCCTCCTACTCCTCTCTCACACCATTTTTTTGTCTACCCACATTCTCACCTCCATCATATTATGGGACCCATTTTTCTATTTTAGTAACCACTCTAACTCTCTCACCATCCCCACCCCAATTAACCCCTCCATTAATTAGTTAAGCCACACACTCCCCATTCATCTCCATTAAGGCTGGTTGTAATGGGGAGTATCATATACCAGTATCATTCATATGATACTAGTGTATGATACTACCTTCCTAATGCATAGTATCAAAAATTAGTATCATGTAATACTTTATTTATTGCCATGCATGACACATAGCAGCATATCATTTATTATAATATGGTCATGATATGATACTCAACCCTCTATTTCTTCATTTAATTCTATGACACCTCATCAAAATTGCCTAGTTGGTATGCATGATACTACCTCCGTTTCAGTTTACAAGTCCTACGCGTATATCTAGATTACCAATTTTATCACCCTAATATAAACTATATAACACAAAAATTATACCTTTTGAAAGTAGAAACTCCGAAGTTTATGTTGATATATTTTTTGTAATATATGACTTGTATTAGGTTGGTCAAATTGATGACCTAGGGGTACGCGCACGCCCTATAAATGAGAGAGAGGTAGTACTAGATATGATACTCCCATTACGACCAGCCCAAGACACTCTCTTTCTCTCTCTACCCTCATTAATGTAGGTGGATCTAGCTAGGCCCATCAAATTAAACACAAACAAAATGCAAACTTAGGTGATTCACATCACCTCTTGTTATTTCAATCCTTCCATGTCCAATCCACCCATCCAAACAGCTACAATGAGTAAGGAAGTTAAAAAACCACTTAACTCATGCTTCTGTTCGACTATTTGTTCTCATAACTCTTATTTCCATCTCCATCTTTATACGATCCTTGAAAATAGTAAGTTTTCTAGCTAGCTAGCTCTTCATTATTTAGTTAGATAAGATCTCTCATTGATTCAAGCTCCATCAGCACATCAGACACTTTTCGGTGAGATTGAAGATAAGCATTAGAGTATGACAGTGTAGTACACCGGGGCAGCCTCTCAAAGGCGAGCCTGACAGCTAGCCACGAGGCCTTAGTGGCCCTGCAAGGATCCGATTACTGGTGGGAGCCTTGGAGCCCGAATGAACATCCATAGACCACCTTGGCGCACAAACCAAGAGGATGGCGTCTTAGATCGGACTGGTCTTCTATCAAACCCTAGCTCCCATCTTCTATGTAAGGCAGGGCTAGGGGTGGCCATTCCCATCTACTATTGTAGAACAAACTCTCGGTAGTCACAGCATCATTCCCCCTTTGTAACCCTCACATGAGATACGCCACCATGAATACAAACCAGAAGCATCATGTAGGGTATACCTCTCCTAGAGGACCCAAACCTGAGTAAACTCCTCGTGTGATCTCTGGCCTGGTACTTCCAGCCACATTTGCCACCCTACCAAGGGTACTAATAGTTCCATGCATTGTCAGTTGACGCGTCACAGAGGGCCTGCGTCGGCCGGGGACAAGATCGAATCTCCTCACATTTTCGGTGGTCTCCCGCTCGAAGAAAGCTTCATCACCTTCGACATGAGCAGGGCTGGCCAGGTCGACATCAACCCACCAACCTCTCACACCCGCACCTTCTTCGGTGCTCTAGCTTTCGTCATCAACCGCTACCGCGACTTCCGTGTCAGCGCTTTGCCCCTCCAACAGATCACATCAGTGGTCTCTGCGGGGTTCATGACACCATTTCCATTGACCTTCGACTTAGGGGGCTACTTCGTCCTATAGAACGTTGGGGCCGCATATTGGTGGGAGATGCAGACGCGTCTGCACGACCATATCGGCTTCAACATGGAGGCCCGACTAGTCTTGTCGAGGCCTACAATGTCCTCGCTAGTGACTTCCGACTCGGGGGGCGCGATTCTTCACCAACAGATCTAGCACTCGAGGCTCGAGCTTTGGCCTTAAGGTCAGATCGCTGCGTCGACTTCACATTGAATCTTTAGCCCACCCTGACGTCGCACGTGGTCGTCATAGTGTGCCACAATTGATTCATCAACCATATACCAGAAGACTGCATGATAGACGGGTACGTCTCCGTCTGGATTGCAGTATCAGTTCTGCTAGCCTCGTTTCTTTCTCAGATATGGAGGACAACGAGATCGACGTTATCCCCATCACAAACACAAAAATGACAAAGAGCTCCCCACCTCCACTTCAAAGGCTGGGAACAGCCAGCCGACCTCAACGTCGGATGGCGAGGAAGGTCATGATGACGGTACCTGCTGGAAGTTCTTTGGCACCAATGAATCCGATCGAACCCAACGCTACCAGAGCCATGACAACACACGTGGGGCTTCTAGCCTCACATCCCCCTGCCTCGGAGCCGGTGGCCATCGCTCCATCATCACCTTCGGTCCCACTCCCATTCGGTCATTATCCAAGCAGATTCAACATCCTCGGCGCCGTCCCGCTGAGCTTCATAACCCATGGGGCCAGAATTTCTAGCCTCGCTAGGACCATGATGATGCAACCCCTCATCACAGAAGAGGCACTGCAATTGTTCATCACTCCCATACCAAGCAGCGATCCCACCACAGAGACAATGGAAGTCTTCCGGCAGGCTACCCTAGCCGCCCAACTACAGTTCCATAAAAACACGATGGTGGTCGCTGCACAGTAGGCACGGTGGCAAGAAATGATGAACAAACAAGAGGTGATGCCGAGCTCTTTGCCAATCAAGGGCAACCACTAATGCCCTCGCAGCCCGAGGTCGCGAGGTGGGCATAGGTTTCGATGAGCCCGTGGACACCACCCTACTCCAAACACCAGCCCGTGGCCTGCAAGCCACAGCGGTGCTGGGCGACAGGCTACACGATAAGTGAGGAGACCCGAAGATCGGTGCAAGTCTTAGAAAGATACTCCGCAACACGGTCGAGCACCAGGAGAATATCAATGAGTCTAGGCAACGCTTGGCCGGTACTGACAACGTCCTTTCAGTTGTAAGACACACACCCCAAGACAACCGCCATGGATAAGTACCCCAGCCTGCTACCCCAGCAGCGGACGAGGTCAAAAACCTACATCAAGCAATCTCCGCCGTCACCAGACGAAACCCGACAACACTCCCCCACGGCTATGTGTAAGTAGGGCATAATTTTGTTATGGTATGTATGTATCACCTTATGCTACACTTTAGGTTAGTAATAAAAATTGTTGTCCTTTATTAAAAAAATCTAAAAGCATAGTTATTTTTACTCAAAACTAAAGAAAAGAAAATTGTTTTTGCCAGCATGCAGGGAAGACGAGGGAGCAGTGATCCCTGGGGCAGAACAGTCCATTCTCTGGCCCCACCCAATGCCATTGCCATTTGCCACCCCCCACCGCCACTAGCTTTTAAAGCTAAACTAACTCCATTACTCCTTGCTTTGGAGTAGTCGCAAAGGGAGTCTTGTCCCGGGAACACACACAGAACCTGAATCACACAGATGTCTGCTTGATTGACTGCTCCTCCCATTTCCGTCCGTGCGCTTGTGCGATCTTGGGCGCTTCCGCTCTGCCTCCCCTGGAGCGGTTCTTGCGGCTCTCCCCCAGGAAATTCGGCGGAGTGGTTGATATCCCTGGCCAAAGGTAATCTCCTCCATTTTTATCCACTTTGCTTCTGTTTCTGTATGCGGTTCTTCTCTCAGAATGCGAATCTTGCATTGATGATTTTGTGCGCCTCTCTAACTTTCCCAGTGTATTCAGCCTTTGCTTCAAACAAAATCCAGCTTTATCACGCATTTGTTGTATATATTCAGCTCTATACGCAGTTCATATTCTCGCCATTTTCTTGAATTTACAGTGTTTTCTTTTTCTGTTTCTCCCCATCTTATTTTTTTGGTACAGCAAAAAGCAACGGTTTGCACAAGACCGTTCTGCAGTTTCTTTATTTATTCTCTGATTGTTTGTCTGCCTTCATGTGCAAATTCCTTTAAAAAGTCCAACTTTGGTTTTATTTTTCCGGTGCCATTCATGTGGGTTTCTCCACTGCAACCTGATAAGATTCCAGCCTCACTAGTGCTTGTTCCCATGGTCTCCCTACACCCCATCCCTCCTTGCCTCACCAATTATTCCCGCTGTCCCCTCACCCCAAGGTGCTGCCCCGTGCTGCTTTGCAGGTGCTGCTTGTGTGATCCAGCTTTGGAGGAGTTCTTGGATTCCTGGCATTGTGCTTTCTTGGACCCCGAGCTCCACAAGATTTGTTGAAATAGTTTGCCAATCTAGAGGGAGAGATATCCTACTTAACTGGTTTCTTTGGCCTTGGCAATGCCATGAGCAAGGGGAACACCAAGACCTAGATCTTTACAGCTTTATAGCTTAGGGATCTTGTCACTTGGTGCTTCTTGGTTCTGATCTGTGGTGATTGGATTGGAGACAAGGAGAAAACAGAGAGGGGATTCAGGTGACTCTCAGTTGTGCGAAGATGAAGTATATGAAGCTTGGAGCAAAACCAGATGTCTTTCAGACAGAGGGGAATATCAGGTGAACTAATGCATATTGTTTCAGTTCTCAATCTGGTTTATTATTTTTCTACTGATTTGATCACTTGTGGTCTAGCTTCATTTTCAGTCTGTAGTCCATGAGTTGTAGTTGATCCGTTTGTGTACATAAAAGTGGCTGTACGTTCGTATTCCTGATTAACCTTTACTACCATCCTTTAGTTCTCTATTTGGCCAAAGGTAGCAGGGATCTACTTCTCTTCTACGTGTACATGAGTTAATTTGAGATAGCCCTGTTTTCTATTATTAATATTATTAAATACAAACATAACAGGTACATGTTCTAAAAGTTGTATGATTCAAAACAAAAACTACAGACCTTGGGACAAAGATACCAAAAACTACTATCTAATTAAAAGTTTTAACGCGACAGAAACCAACTTAACTTCATGTTTTTTTTCTGTAATCTATGCTGAGTTGTGATTGTTACTTTGTTAGTGAACTTCAAAATCATCTACTGCAAGATAGTAACTCTTGAAGTTTCTATTATTATTTGCAGTTCAGAAAAACATTTGCAGTGAAGTGTGTACTATTATTATTGTTCATTTGACAATGATTGGACCAAAAAGTTATGTGTGAAAGGGAGTGCTGTTTGTGTTAAGCAGTGGGTTTTCATGATCACGCTCAAAAGTCTCTCGATACAATTGATCTCCTTTACAGATACATCTTCTCTGATTCTTTGCGAATGGCATGTCTTCTTAAGTTTTCTGTATACTTCAGATTCAGAGCATGTGCCAATTTCCTCATATATATTTCTTCTAGCATGTTCAGTGTTGATGGGTTGGTGGTGGCGTGGTCCATTTTGAAAATGAAGTTCCATTTGTTGTCAGATCATTTTCCTTGGACCACTTAGTAGTCTGATTAGTTATACCTGTCATATACACATGGCTACCTTTCATGAATTTGCTTTCTTCACTTTATATCTTTGCCCTTGGTACTTTATTTATGCTATCACTCTGTCATTCCTTTTCTTACTCTCAGCGGGTGGATGAATTTGTTATGCCATTTCATGTTATAGATCAGATTCTAGGGATCTTTGCTTTATGTCTCATTCTTTTCTCCAAACACGTTTTTTTCCCTCCGCCGTGTGTGATCATTTTTCCTTGCAATTATTGTGGTCCCAATTCTCTGAACCAACATGGTCCTAAGACAACCTATGAATTGGTTTATCATTCATTCTCATTATTATTAACTCCATTACTATTTATGATGTAGATTTGCATGAGACTTCATCGTGCAACATATCTATTTGTCTTAAAGTTACTGGATACTCAATTTGACAAATCATTGACACACTTCAGTATCAGAAATCTTCAAGATGTTCATGTTTTGAAAATATACGAATGATGTTTGCCTATGATGATGTCAAAGGTGTCATTACAAATATGCATGCAAACACTTTAAATACTGAGCATTTTTATTCAAACTTCATCAATAAATTTTTAATCTTTTTACAACATTATATGTTCGTCTTGTATGCTGTACACTTCCATGTCATGTCGTGTCTCAGTTTGCACTACATTTATATGATGGTAATGTTAGAATGGCTTTTGTAGGTTTGTGGCAACTGAACTAGCGACGGATATTGTTATCACTGTTGGAGATGTCAAGTTTTATCTTCACAAGGTACAACTTCACTTTTCTTTTCGATCATGTATTCAAATGTCCTTTCACATCATTTTTGCTTCAAATACGCACTTTCAAGTCCTTTTGCTCATACATTTTTATATTTACCGTTTTTAGCGTATACAGTACTGTTTTATAACCTATTTCATTGGTTGAAGTTAAAGCTTTTGGCATGAGTTTTTGGGATATAATCTAGTAGAGTTAGTGACAGCTTATCCATATACATTGCAATTTTGTCCTTGGTTAAATAGTATACTGACATTCTGTTCAAATTGCGTGCAGTTCCCACTTTTGTCCAAGAGTTCCCGCTTGCAAACGTTGGTTGCCTCCACAGACGAGGAAGGCAACGATGAAGTAGACATTTCTGACATCCCCGGTGGACCTTCAGCATTTGAAATCTGTGCAAAGTTCTGCTATGGTATGACCGTCACGCTGAACGCGTACAACGTCCTTGCGGCCCGCTGCGCGGCCGAGTTTCTCGAAATGTTCGAGACGATCGACAAAGGGAACCTCATCTACAAGATTGATGTGTTCCTCTCCTCGAGCATATTCCGCACCTGGAAGGACTCCATCATCGTGCTGCAGACAACAAAGTCACTCCTTCCCTGGTCAGAGAACCTGAAGGTGATCAACCACTGCGTGGATTCCATTGCAGCCAAGGCTTCCATCGACCCGTCGGAGGTCAACTGGTCCTACACCTACAACCGGAAGAAGCTGCCGTCCGAGAGCGACCCCGACTCGCACTGGAACGGTGTGAGGAAGCAGCTGACGGTGCCTAGAGACTGGTGGGTGGAGGACATCTGTGACCTCGAGATGGGCTTGTACAAGAAGGTGATCCTGGCCATCAAGGCCAAGGGGAGAACCACCGGCGAGGTGGTCGGAGAAGCGCTGCGAGCCTACGCGTACCGAAGGCTGTTCAGCACCTTGGACAGTGCTGCGAGCAACGGGCTCGACTGCACACGGCACCGTGCAGCTCTTGACACCATCATTTCTCTGCTGCCACCTGAGAGAGGCTCAGTCTCCTGCGGCTTCCTGCTCAAGCTGGTGAGAGCGGCGTGCTTACTGGGGTCAGACGAGGCCTTGCGCGGCGAACTGGTAAAGAGGATCGGCTCGCAGCTGGACAGAGCTTCGGTCTCTGATCTTCTGATACCCGCGAGCTCCGACGAGAACGCTCTGTACAATGTTGACCTGGTGTCGTCGATACTGGAGGAGTTCATGGTGCAGCGCAACGGCGATGAAGAAGCGTTGGACGGCGAGAGCTACCCGGCCTCTTTGGTCTCCGGCGAGTCGGAGCTCGCGTTGGTGAGGCTGGTCGACGGGTATCTGGCCGAGATCGCCAAGGACCCCAACCTCCCTCTCCAAAAGTTCATCGCCATCGCGGAAATGGCGCCCCTCGCGGCTCGGCCGACCCACGATGGGCTTTACCGCGCCATTGACATGTATCTCAAGGTACGTACCTACTACACAATTGCCCATTTACACACTATTGGATTGGATCATGTTCATGTTCATGTGTTTGTTTGTTCGAGCTCAGTCAGAACTTTGAACTGAGAAAAAAATGTGTCATGTGCAGGAGCATCCGAGCCTGTCCAAGAGCGAGAAGAAGAGGCTGTGCGGGCTCATGGACTGCAAGAAGCTGACCGCCGAGGCGAGCTCGCACGCCGTGCAGAACGAGCGCCTCCCTCTGCGCTTGGTCGTGCAGGTCCTCTTCTTCGAGCAGCTCCGAGCATCCGCCTCTGCCGACGCGGCGGCAGCGTCTGATCACCACCCGTCCTCCGCCCTGCGCTCGCTCCTCCCCAGAGAGAACGGTAACTCGTACGGCAGCTCCAGGTCGGCTGCCACGACGGCCACGACCGAGGACGACCAGTGGGGCGGCGGCGGGGTGCCAGCGTCCGGCGACACCAGCTCCTTCCGGTCCATGAGCGGCCTGGGCAACAACAAGAGCGGAGGGAACGGCGGCAAGGCGACAGCCAAGGGGCCGCTGCAGATGCCGAGGAAGATGCTGAGCAAGCTGTGGTCCGGCAAGGCGAGCAGCGGGGAGAACAGCGGTGGCTCCGACACGTCGGAGAGCCCCGGCTCCGTCAACCTCGAGGCTGAAACCAAGTCCACGCATTCACGGAACACAAGGCATTCGGTCTCGTAGGCCGCCTTGGCATTCTTCGCTTTTTCCTTTTTCTTCGGGGTGCGCGGGGCGAGCATGGTGTCAGGCCTCGCTGCTGAATTCGTGTGGTTCCACCTGACAAGGATGATCATCACCCTCAAAGTTAGTGTATTGTTTGGTTGGTTTTGGTGTCTATAGAGAAATAAAATCTGGTTTTGGGTTGCACTGGATCCAAAATGGTAGCTGAACAACAGAGTTCAAAGCGACTAGGGTGTGACGGGGCGACTAGGGAATGCTGGCGGCCGGCCGGCGAGGTGGAGGCCGGTTCTGGGCTCTCGCGGAGGAAGACTCCGCCGAAGAAGAGGAGGAGATCGGCGGTTCGCCCCCGGCCGGCGTCGCGTCACCGACCCCTTCGGATGTGCTGTGCGAATCCCTCGCATTGGGTTATGCGCAGGAGGAAGTCGCCGCCCGCGTAGATACGGTCGTACCGAGTGACGATCCGGCGAGACGCGGGCTCGGCGAAGGAGAGCAGCTCGAGGTGCTGCGGCGGGTGGCCCACCGGCGGACGGCGGCGATGGCGATCCGGCCATGGCGAGGCCCGCTCCCCAAGGTAAGACCTCCTACAGCAACTTTGCAAGATTTCTTCTATGCGGCCAAGTGGACTACGCCACGCAATGTAAGAGGAGGCCAGCCGGAGCAACGGCGGCGAGCAAAACACCGGCAATGGCGACCTCGATCCAGGCGGATCGGGCGGCCAAGCTGCGGGCGCTGACGCTGACTCAAACAGTTGGGACGAGTGGGCCAAATCTGACCTGTTTGGGCCAAGTATTGCATGCGGCCCACCTCGGCTCAGGTGACATTTTCTACCAATTCTCAAAAAGAAAGAAGTACAGTTTTCACCCTCAAATCCACTCCAATGTCTCCATAACACCCCAAAGTCAATTCTGGTCTGATTTAGACCCCAAAAATATCAATACCAGTTTAATCTAGCCCTGAGCGGCTTAGTATCACATAAAAAGAGTGGTTTTGCATCTGGTTTTCGTTTATTTGATGCTGACTTGGCACTGATGTCCATGGCGTTTCCCGGTCGGCGCTTTCGTTTCATAAATTCCCCAATCGGCGCTCGAACCCAAAATTTCCCATCAATGCTCGCTCCCTCGATCCAGACCTCACGCTCGAATTCAGACCTCATTCTCCAATTGGCTGCAGTCCATGGCGTCTCGCGAGCTTCTCGGCAAGCTCCTCCTATTCCAGTGGTACGGCGGCGGCGTCGCAGTCGCCGGTGCCATATCAGGAGGGTCCGTTGCAGTACGAGCTAGAGAGGCTGTGTGGATACGCAGTGAGAAGCAATACGAGCTTCAGTTTCGACACATTTCTTGAAGCGTGCTGAATCCAGGGCGCAGGTACTAGGGAAATCAAAAGTGTGTTCTTGCTGTTCTTGTATGAGCCTCTTTCCTTGGAGAAATTCTATTGTTGGCTGATTGCAATGCGATTTCAGGGTGTGGTCTGTAGGTGAATCGTGACATGATGTTGGCGAATGGTCTGAAAAAAGAGAAGATGCAATTGAAGAATCTCGCATCGAGACATGATGTTGGGTACGTAGTTGAGTGGAGACGGGCATGAGGTTGTTTGTGAATGAGATGCAACAGGCATCAGTAGTACTCTGAATTCAGTCCAAGTTCAGACTAGTTATACTGTAATACTAAAACTATAGTAAAAGTTCAGTACAAATGCAGTCAAAATTCAGAGTACTTATACTGCACTACTAAAACTGCAGTCAGAATTCAGTCCAAATGCATCAAAATTCAGAGTTAGGAAACAAATTCGGTCAAAAACATTATGCTCTGTTTCTACCAAGACAATCACTACAAGGGCAGTGCAAATTAACCTATTTTCCCAGGAAAACAACAGGCCAATCATCTGCAAATTAGCAACTTTTAATATCAAACACAACAGAGCTATCACGAACACATGATGGGATCAGGCCTTCCCCCTTGACACCAACATTATCTGATCCCTTCTTCTAAAAAAAACATTATCTGATCCCATGTCCAGGAAGCATACGTGAAGCCATCGCTTGATTCCGACGGAGACGGATTCCCGACGGTCGACGACGGCGTAGCCCTAGCCTCGGAATACGAGGGACCACGTGTTTCCTCTATCCCATGCCAAGGCGAGGTCCAGCGAGACATACGGTGGCCAACGACGGCAACGGCGGCAAGGACGGCGACGCAATTGCAGTTGGTGTGGACGGTGGCGCTGCAGTCCTTCCGATTTCCTCTCTGCACTACGAAGACGAATAGGTGACCACTTATTTTGAGCGACCTGCTGCCACATAAGCACGCCAAGTCAACGACAAATCAGTGCCTAATCACAAAACCAGAGGCAAAACCACTCTTGATGTGACCCTAAACCGCTCAGGGCTAGATTAAACCGGTATTGACATTTTTAGGGTCTAAATCAGACCAAATTGAATTTGGGGGTTAATGGAGACATTGGAGTGAATTTGAGGGTGAAAACTATACTTCTTTCTCTAAAAAAAAGGGTGACATTTTCTACCTGCAAAAAGGCCGAATCACTAATTGAGCCTTCCAAATATCACTCCGATCTCCTCAAACGGTGACAAGTGGCGCATGTCGCAACATGAGAATTTTCTTTTTTTTCATAGATCCGTTTATTCAAAACGGCCTCTCTCTTAAACCATGCGTCTAAATCTTGAACCGTTTTCACCGTCTCCTGTCGAGATCTTCAAATTAGATCTCTTGTTGATAGGTTTTGACGAATTTTTTTCCACGGAAAAAACAGACAAAAAAATGGTAGAAAATACCGAATTGGGAGCACGTTTTTTTCCTTCTCAAAAGATGTTTTCCGAGAGGCATGACTGTGCCCCTCGTGGAAGCAAATCCGTGTCTCTTGCGGAAGCAAAACCATGCCTTTTGTTGAAAAAAAACACGTTTTTTTTTGTTTCCGAGAGGCATGGCCGTGCCTCTCATGGAAGCAAAACCGTGCCTCCCATGAAAGAAAGAAAAGAGAAAAACGTGTTCTTTTTTTTCCAAAACCGTGCCTCTCACGGGAAAAAGAAAGAAAACACGTTTTTTGTTTGTTTCCGAGAGGCAAGATTGTGCCTCTCGCGGAAGCAAAACCGTGTCTCTCACGAAGAAAATAAAACACTTTTTTTTGTTTCTGAGAGACACGACCGTGCCTCTCGTGGAATAAAAAAAAGTGTTTCTTGCGCAATTTTTTTCTCCTATCTATTTTTTGTCGAAAAACTAAGAAACACCCGTGGAAAACTGAAAAGTCAAAAAAAAAACCAAAAAATCATATAAAAGGCCAAAAATACATGCAGAAAAATAAAAAAAATAAAACCCGGAGGAAGTACCCAGAGTGCGATACGTGGTTGTGGCGCGCTCTCAGCCCATCCCAAATTATCGTTGGGAGCCTTTCGAAGGAGCGCTCGTCAACTAGTTGCTCTCGCAAAATGGGACATTGCAAGCTTAAGATAGAAAGTAGTAATAGACAATATAGGGGAGCAACTAATTGAGAAGTGCTACTTGGGGAGCTTTTCTATGGGTCACTTTTGATGGGCTGTGACAAAATAAGCAAGCGTACATGTCATGATGACGTCATGCGTGATGCTTAATTAAGGACCCGCTTGGGCTTGATTCTGGACTGACCGAGTTAGGGGTGGATTAACGAGCTTCTTGGCTCGTGCTTGTTAAGGCTCAGCTCATTAAGTTCGTTAAGCTTAACAAGGAGAAAAGCCTGCTCAACCCTATTCATTTAATGCTTGTTAAGTTCGTGAGTGCTCGTTAACAGACTGCAATGTGTTACAGTCTACATGATGAGAGTGTGCGTGTGGTTTTTACTAAGAAAGATGTTGACGACTAGAACAAGTGTGCTCGGTTGCTGCAACTCAGGTTAGGTTCGGTCGATTGGTTTGAATAGATGGGCAGAGGGGCTGAAAAATATGTCTTCACGGAGGATAAAAATATATGTTGTGATATACTAACGAGCTTAACGAGCTACCCATGAAAGTTTGCAGTGACGTTTTTAACGAAGTACAAGGTGATCTACCCTGAGATCGTATGATTGTGTTCTAAATACTAAATGCTGGTAATTATGCCTCTATAGACTAAACCCTGATATGTCTCTAATGTATCTATAATTTTTTTATTGTTCCATGCTATTATAGTATCAATCTTGAATGTTTTATATACATTTTTAAACAACAAGATATCATTTTTTGGGACTAACCTATTAACTTATTGCCCAGTGTGAGTTGCTGTTTTTTTTTTGCTTGTTTTTGGTTTTGCAAAATATAAGTACCAACCGAAGTCCAAATGCCATGAAATTTTTTGGTGATTTTTTTCTAGACATCATCAAGTAACAGGAATAATTTCTGACGCCGTTGCCAAGGAGACATCATCAACATATATCAAGTACATACGCATAAACTTTCATCTCCTTGCATTTACTTTATTTGACTTTGCCTCTCGTCTTCATCTCCCCCACTTCTAAAGTTTTTACAAAAAAATTACAAAAAAATTCGTTTGCCTTTTTCCGGTTTGCCTTCTTGTTTGATCGTTTGAAACCTTTACCATGAGTGATTTTGGCATCGCAAAAACTGATGATGGTAAAACTCCTAAAATTGGAATTTCTACCACTCTTGATGCAAAAACTTTTGTGATGGGACAAGGGCATGTTATAAGGAAAAGCGTTATCCAAGAGTTTTTTAACTGTGTTGGAACCATGATTTGTGATGAAGCCCCTATACTTAAAAGAACAAAAGATTATGCCGAAGCTATTTCCGCACTTGTTCTTAAACTTGAAAGAAGATTTATTCGCACCCATCCTACGTTGCAGAGATTGTTTTATGAGTTTCCAGTTATAAAAAATCCTAGGGCTAAGAAGATAGCTACCCTTGTTCTCATGAATGAATTTGATTGCATAGTACAAGAAGATAGAGAGATCTTTGATTTTCATGGTATGAACCATGAAAAAACGCTATTAGATGAAATCCTATATAATAGTAATTACTTGCCGAGATATTTGTTTCGCAATGACCAACTCTTTGATGAGAATACTAAAAAGGAAGTTCCTCCTTTGAATATAATCCAACAAGTGTTCAGTAATGTTAATAAGCAATATTCTTGGATTGTAGCTGGTAATCAAGAGGGGTTTATGGATGGACAACTTATTAATACTAAAATTTTGATGAATGATGTGTTTCATATTACCTTTGAAAAGCCTCCTGATGAGAACACATCTTTAGCAAGGAAGAAGAAAGATAACAATACTTGAAACTATGCATTATGCCTAGCTAGGGGCGTAAAACAATAGCGTTAGTTGGGAGACAACCCAATAGTTATCTTGATTTTCTTGTTTATTTTTCTATTTTTTTGTGTTCACATAATTATGCTACTATTATGATTGTGCTTTTTATGTTTTAACCAGTGTATGTGCCAAGTAAAGCCTTTAGGATGGTTTGGATGATAGTTGACTCGATTCTGTGAAAAATAGAAACTTTTGTGCCCAGTTCTGGAATTTTGTAAATTCACAAAAATGTGATTTTTGCTCTGAATTGTTTACACATGATTGATATACAAATTTCTCACGTTTTCCTAATTTTTCACAATTTTTAGAGTTATAGAAGTATAGTCAATGTTCGGATTCCTACAGATTGTTCTGTTTTATTGTGTGCTTATTTTCATGAATCTATGGATTGTATTGGGGAGTATAAGTGATACGTCTCCGTTGGTATAAGTGATACGTCTCCGTTGTATGTACTTTTGCTAACGCTTTTCCTCTTGTTTTGGACTCTAATTTGCATGATTTGAATGAAACTAATCCGGACTGACACTGTTTTCAGCAGAACTACCATGGTGTTGTTTTTATGCAGAAATTAAAATTCTCAAATTAGAAAGAAACTTCGTGAGGATTTTTTATACAATAAAAGAGAATTTATGGAGACAAGAACCACCGGAGGGGGGCACCTAGGTGGGCACAACCCACCAGGGTGCCCCCCTCCTGGCGCGCCCAGGTGGGTTGTCCCCACCTGGTGCCCCGCAAACCTCAACTCTGATACTATAAAATCACATTTTCGGAGAAAAAATCAGGGAGAAAGAATTATCACGTTTCATGAGATAGAGCCGCCGCCGCAGATCTGGAGTCCGTTTGGGGCTTCGGAGAGGGGAATCTTTGATCTTCGTCATCACCAACCCTTCTCCATCGCCAATTTCATGATGCTCCCCACCGGGAGTGAGTAATTCCTTCGTCGGCTTGCTGGTCGGTGAGGAGTTGGATGAGATTCATCATGTGATCGAGTTAGTTTTGTTAGGTCTTGATCCCTAGTATCCACTATGTTCTGAGATTGATGTTGCTATGACTTTGCCATGCTTAATGCTTGTCACTTTGGGCTCGGGTGCCATGATTTCAGTTCTGAACCGTTTATGTTATCACCATTATATCTATATTCTAGATCCGATCTTGCAAGTTATAGTCACCTACTACGTGTTATGATCCGCAACCCCGGAGTGGTAGAAGTCGGGATACTTTCCGGTGATGACGTAGTTTGATGCGTTCATGTATTCACTATGTGTTAATGCTTTGTTCTGGTTCTTTATTAAAAGGAGGCCTTAATATCCCTTAGTTTCCAACTGGACCTCGCTGCCACAGGAGGGTAGGACAAAATATGTCATGCAAGTTCTTTCCATAAGCACATATGACTATTTACGAAATACATGCCCACATTATATTTATGGACTAGAGCTAGTGCCGTATCGCCCTAGGTTATGACTGTTATATGATGAATATCATCCAACGAATTCACCGATCCAAGGTCTACTAATTTATCTTATATTGTTCTTGCTAAGTTATACTGCTATTGTTACTGTTGCACTTACTACAAAACTATTGCTATCCTTGCTACCATTACCGTTACTGTTACTATCACTATCAAAACTATCATACTACTGTGCTACTGATCATACTACTGCAGATAATTAATCTCCAGGTGTGGTTGAACTGACAACTCAGCTACTAATAGTTGCAAATATTCTTTGGCTCCCCTTGTGTCAAATCTATAAATCTGGGTTGAATACTCTACCCTCGAAAACTGTTGTGATCCCCTATACTTGTGGGTTATCAAGACCTTTTTCTGGCGCCGTTGCTGGGGAACATAGCTATATTTGTTGAGTCACTTGGGATTATTATCAAATATCACTATGAAGAATCTGAAGGATACCAAGACTAAGATATTTCCCTCTAAGACGAGGGGAGGTAAGGAACTGCCATCTAGCTCTGCACTTGATTCACCTTCTGTTATGAGTAGACTTGCAAAGACGACCGCATGTTATTAATCCTATTATGTTGCAAGTCATTGATGATGCTACTTCTGCTATGAATGATACTCATGATGATACTAGTGCCTTGATTGATGATAATGTGCCACTAGGTGAATTTCTTGATGAATAACTTGCTAGAACTAGAGCCTTTGAGAATGCGGAAACTGATGAAATTACCGAAAATGATTAAGAGCTTGAAACTAAAAATCTTGAAACACCTATTAGATCTAGTTCTCCTAGATATGAATTGCCTAACATACTGGAAGGTTATGCTATGGATGGGGAGACAACTAGAGACTTTCTTGCTTGCAATGATAGAGATGATCTTAAGAAATTATTATGCAAACCGAAAGAGAAATCTTTGAATGCTAGAATGAAATGTGATCCTAAGTTTGCTACTTCACCTATCTTTGCTGATAATAAGGATTATGAATTCTCTGTCAACCCAGAGTTAATTACTTTGGTTGAATCTGATCCTTTCCATGGTTATGAAACTGAAACTGTTGTGGCACACCTTACCAAGTTGAATGATATAGCCACCCTATTTGCTCATGATGAGAAGATTCACTATTATTATATTTTCAAATTATTTCCATTCTCATTAAAGGGTGATGCTAAGACTTGGTACAATACTCTTACTCCTGGTTGTGTGTGTAGTCCCCAGGATATGATTTATTACTTCTCTGAAAAAATATTTTCCTTCTCATAAGAAACAAGCTGCCTTACATGAAATATTTAACTTTGTGCAAATTGAAGAAAAGAGTCTCCCATAATCTTGGGGGAGGCTTCTCCAATTGCTTAATTCTCTGCCTGGTCATCCTCTTAAGAAATATGAAATACTTGACATCTTCTATAATGGACTAACTGATGCTTCTAGGGACTTCCTAGATAGTTGTGCTAGTTGTGTTTTTAGGGAACGAACTATTGGACAAGATGAGGAATTATTGAATAATATCCTAAAAAGTTATGATGATTGGACTCTTCCTGAACCACCACATAAACTCACTCCAAATAACAGGGGTATCTTATATCTCAGTCCTGAAGATATGTAAGAGGCAAATAAATCTATGAAGGAAAAAGTATTAAAGCTGAGGATGTCAAAAATTTACCTCCTGTTGAAGAAATACATGGGCTTGAAACACCACCATCACCTAAGGTGGTAGAGGTAAATTCTTTATTGAAGTTTGATGAAGGTGATATCCCTTATAATAAGCATCCTAGTCAATGTCTTTATGAGTTCGATAATTATATTAGAAAACAAGATCACTTTAGTGCAAATGTTATGAAACAATTGAAATACAACTCTGATATGATTACTCGCTTAAGTGACTTGTTATTTAGAATCTCAAAAGATGGTAGAGGTGTAGGAAAACATGCCTCTATGGTTCAAACTCAACTAGAACAAGTTGCTAAATCTCAAAGAGAATTGCTTGGTAAAATGAACAACAACATACATGACTTTGCTGTTAGAGTAGCAACCAGAGGAGGTAAAATGACTCAGGAACCACTTTATCCTGAGGGACACCCAAAAAGAATTGAACATGATTCACAAAGGAATAACACCAATGCACCTAGTCCATCTAAAAAGAAGAAGAAGAAGAAAAATGATAGGACTTTGCATGCTTCTAGTGAACTTGAAATAGAAAAACCTCCTGATAATGATAATGATGTTTCTATTTCTGATGCTGAAAGTCAATCTGGTAATGGACATTCACCTAATGATAATGAAAAAGATAATGATAATGTTCATGAAAATACTCAACCAGACAATGAAAAAGAACCAGATAATGATGTTGAAATGGAACAAGTTGTTGATCTTGATAACCCACAATCTAAAAATAAAAGATATGATAAAAGAGACTTTGTTGCTAGAAAACATGGTAAGGAAAGAGAACCATGGGTTCAAAAGGAAAGAGAAAAAAAAGGAAAAAGAACCTATGCCCTTTCCACCAAAATCCATTAAGAAAAAGGATGATGAAGAATTTGAACGCTTTGCTGAAATGCTTAGGCTAGTCTTTTCGCGTACTCGTTTGACTGATTTACTAAAGATGGACCCTTATGCAAAGTATATGAAAGACATCATCACAAATAAAAGGAAAATACCTGAAGCTGAAATCTCCACTATGCTTGCTAATTACTCTTTTAAGGGTGGAGTACTTAGAAAACTTGGAGATCCGGGAATACCAACTATACCTTGCTCCATTAAAAGAAATTATGTGAAAACTGCTTTGTGTGATTTAGGAGCTAGTGTTAGTGTTATGTATTTCTCCTTATATAAAAGACTTGATTTGAATAAACTCACACCTACTGAAGTATCTTTGCAAATGGCTGACAAATCAACTGCCATACCTATCGGTATCTGTGAGGATGCGCCCGTTGTTGTTACAAATGTTACTATCTTGACTGACTTTGTTATACTTGAGATGCCCGAGGACGACAACATGTTGATTATACTTGTTAGACCCTTCTTGAATACTGCAGGGGTTGTTATTGATTGCAATAAAAGCAAGGTCACTTTTCATATCAATGGCAATGAGCATATGATGCACTTTTTGAAGAAACAATTCCAAGTGAATTGTATTAATGTTATTGAAAAATCCCCGACACTCACTATTGGAAGTTTCCATCTACCTTTACCTATTGCAAAAAAGAAATATTATATGTTTATTGTTGAGGACGTGCATATCCCCGTTGAGGTAACCTAGTGTTTTACGAAAGTTCTTCGGTTTCATGCTAATCGAAAGTGGTTGTTAATAAGACTTGATCAACCTTGTTAATGAATCATTTTTGAGAGGTATGAAGTTGATGAATTTAGTGAGCACTACCTTCTGTCCCCACCTTTTGTTTTCTGTTTTTCTTAGTTAAATAAAATAAAATGCCTTGTCTTGCCTATTTTCTGAATTTCCCGTGCAATAAAAAATGACCCCAAAATAAAAGTTCTAAGAATACCTTGAAAATTTAATACGACCTTTTCTGAATATTTAAGAATTTTTAGTGAAAATAACATCAGAGAGGGGGGGGGGGTACTCTAGGTGGGCACAACCCACCTGGGCGCGCCAGCAGCCCCAGGCGCGCCTTGGTGGGTTGTGGCCTCCATGCGGGCCCCCTCACTTACCTATTTTGCCCATATCATCACCTACCTCCAAAAAAATCACCATTGCTCTCTCTCTCTCTCTCATGTTATCGCTCTCAAACCCGCAGATTTCGATCTCTTTGCTCGAAGCTTCGTTTCAGAAACTGTTTTGGGGGATTGTGATACGTCTCCAACGTATCTATAATTTTTGATTGTTCCATGCTATTATATTATCTGTTTTGGATGTTTTATATGCACTATTATGCTATTTTATATTATTTTTGGGACTAACCTATTAACCCAGAGCTCAGTGCCAGTTCCTGTTTTTTCCCTGTTTTAGAGTTTTGAAGAAAAGGAATACCAAGTGGAGTCCAAACGGAATAAAACTTTCGCGATGATCTTTCTTGGACCAGAAGCAAACCAGGAGACTTGGAGATGAAGTCGGAGGAGCCACGAGGCGGCCACAAGGGTGGAGGGCGTGCCCTAGGGGGAAGGGCGCGCCCCCTGTCTTATGGGCCCCTCTTGGGTCTTCTAACCTAATTCTTTTGCCTATATATACTCTTATATGCCCAAACCACCAGAGGCATCCACAAAAACACTTTTCCACCACTGCAACCTTTTGTACCCATGAGATCCCATCTAGGGGCCTTTTCCGGTGTCCTATCGGAGGGGGATTCGATCACGGAGGGCTTCTACATTAACACCATTGCCCTTCCGGTGAAGCGTGAGTAGTTTACCTCAGACCTATGGGTCCATAGCTAGTAGCTAGACGACTTCTTCTCTGTCTTTGATTCTCAATACCATGTTCTCCTCGATGTTCTTGGAGATCTATTCGATGTAATAAGTTTTTTCGGTGTATTTGCCAAGATCCGATGAATTGTTGATTTATGATCAGCTTATCTATAAACATTATTTGAATCTTCTCTGAATTCTTATATGCATGATTTGATGTCTTTGGAAGTCTCTTCAAATTATCAGTTTGGTTTGGCCAACTAGCTTGATTTTTCTTGCAATGGGAGAAGTTCTTGGCTTTGGGTTCAATCTTGCGGTGTCCTTTCCCAGTGATAGTAGGGGCAGCAAGGCACATATTGTATTGTTGCCATCGAGGATAAAAAGATGGGATTTTCATCAATTGCTTGAGTTAATTCCTCTACATCATGTCATCTTACTTAATGCGTTACTCCGTTCTTTATGAACTTAGTACTCTAGATGCATGATGGATAGCGGTCGATGTGTGGATTAATAGTAGTAGATGCAGAATCGTTTTGGTCTACTTGACACGGACGTGATGCCTACATTCATGATCATTGCCTTAGATATCGTCATAACTTTGTGCTTTTCTATCAATTGCTCTGCAGTAATTTGGTCAACCACCGTATTATTTTCTATCTTGAGAGAAGCCTCTAGTGAAATATATGGCCCGTGGGTCTCTTTTCCATCATACAAGTTTCCGATCTACAATTTTAGTTTCTGATCTAATATTCTTGCAATCTTTTACTTTCCAATCTATCTCTACCAGATCTCACTTTTGCAAGTAACAGTGAAGGGATTGACAACCCTTTTATCACATTGGGTGCATGTTTGTTTGATTGTTTGTGCGGGTATTCAGTGATTTCTATGTTGTCTCCTATTGGATTGATACCTTGGTTCTCAAACTGAGGGAAATACTTATCTCTACTTTGCTGCATCACCCTTTCCTCTTCAAGGGAAAAACCAACGCAAGGTCAAGAAGTAGCAGGAAGAATTTCTGGCGCCGTTGCCGGGGAGATCTACGCCAAGTCAAGATATACGAAGTACCCATCATAAACTGTCATCTCTTGCATTACATTATTCGCCATTCGCCTCTCGTTTTCTTCTCCCCCACTTCTAAAATGATTTTCAAAAAGATTTGCCTTTTCTTCGCCCTCTTCCGTTCGTCTTTCTCGCTCGATTTTTGTGTCCTCGTGTGTTGGATTGCTTGCTTTGTCACGATGGCTCAAGAGAATACCAATTTGTGTGATTTTTCCAACACCAATAACAATGATTTAATTAGTACTCCGATTGCTCCCGCTACTAATGCGGAATCTTGTGAAATTAATGCCGCTTTGCTAAATCTTGTCATGAAAGATCAATTTTCTGGCCTTCCTAGTGAAGATGTCGCATCCTATCTAAACAATTTCGTTGATTTGTGTGATATTCAAAAGAAAAAAAGATGTGGATAATGATATTGTTAAATTGAAGCTATTTCCTTTTTCGCTTAGAGATCGTGTTAAAACTTGGTTTTCATCTTTGCCTAAAAATAGTATTGATTCGTGGAACAAGTGTAAAGATGATTTCATCTCTAAGTATTTTCCTCCCGCTAAGATCATCTCCCTTAGGAACGATATTATGAATTTTAAGCAACTTGATCATGAACATGTTGCACAATCTTGAGAGAGGATGAAATTGATGATACAAAATTGCCCTACACATGGTTTGAATTTGTGGATGATTATACAAAAAATTTATGCCGGATTGAATTTTGCTTCTAGAAATCTCTTAGATTTGGCCGCGGGAGGCACTTTTATGGAAATTACTTTAGGAGAGGCTACTAAACTCCTAGATAAATATTATTTTTAATTATGCGCAATGTCATACCAAAAGATCTTCCACTAGTAAAAAGGTGCATGCACGAAATTAATGTTTTGAGTGGAAAGATGGATGAACTTATGAAATTATTTGCTAGTAAGAGTGCTTATATTGATCCTAATGATATTCCTTTGTACACTTTGATTTATAATAATAATGAATCTATGTATGTGAATTTGATTGGTAGGAACGATTTTGGTAATAACGTGTATAGAGGTAATTTTAATCCTTGGCCGTTTCCTAGTAATTCCTCTAATAATTATGGTAATTCCTACAGCAATTCTTATGGAATTTTTAATAATATGCCCTCTGATTTTGAGATTATTGTTAAAGAATGTATGAGTTCGCAAAAGAATTTCAATGCTTTGATTGAAGAAAAAATTCTCAGGATCGATGATTTGGCTAGGAATGTGGATAGAATTTCTCCTGATGTTGATTCTTTGAAACTTAGTTCTATTACAATCAAGCATGATATTAATGAGTCTCTCAAAGCCATGAGAATTTCCATTGAAGAGTGCAAAGAAAGAACCGCTAAGATGTGTGCTAAACGAGATTTGTTTGAAAAATCGTGTTCTTCTAGTTTTCGTGAAAATAATGATGAAGATCTTAAAGTGATTGATGTGAATCCTATTGAATCTTTGTTTTCTAATATAAATCCTAAAAAAGATGGGACTGAATATGAGTCAACTTTAGTTAAAAGGCGTCCCAATGATTTGGAGTTTTTAGATCTAGATGCAAAATTGATAAAAGTGGGATTGGAGAGGTCAAGACTTTAAGTAGCGATGAACCCACTTTTTTGGATTTCAAGGAATTTAATTATGATAATTGTTCTTTAATAGATTGTATTTCCTTGTTGCAATCCATGTTGGAGTCTCCTCATGCTTATAATCGAAACAAAGCTTTTACTAAAGATATCGTTGATGCTTTGATGCAATCTTTTCAAGAAAAGCTTGAATTGGAAGTTTCTATCCCTAGAAAACTTTATGATGAGTGGGAACCTACTATTAAGATTAAAATTAAAGATTATGAGTGCCATGCTTTGTGTGATTTGGGTGCTAGCGTTTCCACAATTCCAAAAACTTTATGTGATGTGTTAGGTTTCCGTGAATTTGATGATTGTTCTTTAAATTTGCATCTTGAGGATTCCACTATTAAGAAACCTATCGGAAGGATTACTGATGTTCTTATTGTTGCAAATAGGAATTATGTGCCCGTAGATTTCATTGTTCTTGATATAGATTGCAATAATACATGTCCTATTGTTCTTGGTAGACCTTTCCTTAGAACGATTGGTGCAATTATTATTATGAAATAAGGAAACATTAGATTTCAATTTCCAATAAGGAAGGGCATGGAACACTTTCCTAGAAAGAAAATTAAATTTTCATATGAATCTATTATGAGAGCTACTTATGGATTGCATACCAAAGATGACAATACCTAGATCTATTCGTGTTTTTATGCCTAGCTAAGGGCGTTAAACAATAGCGCTTGTTGGGAGGCAACCCGATTTTATTTTTGTTCTTTGCTATTTGTTCCTGTTTTGCTTTGAATAATTCATCTAGCCTCTGGTTAGATGTGGTTTTGTGTCTTAATTAGTGTTGGTGCCAAGTAAGACCTTTGGGATAGCTTACGGTGATAGTTATTTTGATCCTGCTGAAAAATAGAAACTTTTGTGCCCAGTAAATAATTTCATGGATTTTAGTGAAACGTGCTTTTGATCTGATTCTTTTTTGCTCTGGATTGGTGCACAAATTGCTCAGGTTTTCCTAATTTTTCAGATATTTTGGAGTTACAGAAGTATTCGAGAGTTACATATTACTACATTCTGTTCTGTTTTTGACACATTCTGTTTTCTTTGTGTTGTTTGCTTATTTTGATGAATCTATGGGTAGTATCGGGGGGTATGAACCATGGAAAACTTGGAATACGGTAGATATTACACCAATATAAATAAATAATTAGTTTGCAACAGTACCATAAAGTGGTGATTTATTTTCTTATACTAACGGAGCTTATGAGATTTTCCGTTGAGTTTTGTGTTGTGAAGTTTTCAAGTTTTGGGTAACACTACAAAATAATACACTTCTGTGATGATACACGTTTGTCAGAGTAGGTCGCATTTTCTGTCATCATGTACATCCATGACGATTTTATGACAAAATCAAGATAGTCATACCTGTGATGTCGTAGAAGTGTTCCACGACATTACCAAAATTATCATCACGGAAGTGTCCACTTCCATGACGATAAATCGCGTGATATGTCTCCGTCGTATCTACTTTCACAAACACTTTTGCCCTTGTTTTGGACTCTAAATTGCATGATTTGAATGGAACTAACCCGGACTAACGTTGTTTTCAGCAGAACTGCCATGTTGTTATTTTTGTGCAGAAATAAAAGTTCTCGGAATGACCTGAAAATCCACGGACCAACTTTTTGGAATTAATAAAAAATACTGGCGAAAGAATCAGCACCAGGGGGCCCACACCCTGTCCACGAGGGTGGGGGGTGCCCCCTCCTAGGACGCGCCCCCTGCCTCATGGGCCCCCTGAAGCTCCACCGACCTCAACTCCAACTCCATATATTCACGTTCAGGGAGAAAAAAAATCAGAGAGAAGGATTCATCGCGTTTTACGATATAGAGCTGCCGCCAAGCCCTAATATCTCTAAGGAGGGCTAATCTAGAGTCCGTTCGGGGCTCCGGAGAGGTGTGATGACCCACAAGTATAGGGGATCTATCGTAGTCCTTTCAATAAGTAAGAGTGTCGAACCCAACGAGGAGCAGAAGGAAATGACAAGCGGTTTTCAGTAAGGTTTTCTCTGCAAGCACTGAAATTGTAGGTAACAGATAGTTTTGTGATAAGATAAATTGTAACGATTAACAAGAAATGAAAGTAAATAAAGTGCAACAAGGTGGCCCAATCCTTTTTGTAGCAAAGGATAAGCCTGGAAAATTTCTTATAATGAGAAAAGAGCTCCCGAGGACGCATGGGAATTATTGTCAAGCTAGTTTTCACCATGCTCATATGATTCACGTTCGGTACTTTGATAATTTGATATTTGGGTGGACCGGTGCTTGGGTACTGCCCTTACTTGGACAAGCATCCCACTTATGATTAACCCCTATTGCAAGCATCCGCAACTACAAAAGAAGTATTAAGGTAAACCTAACCACAACATTAGACATATGGATCCAAATCAGCCCCTTACGAAGCAACTCATAAACTAGGGTCTAAGCTTCTGTCACTCTAGCAACCCATTATCTACTTATTACTTCCCAATGCCTTCCTCTAGGCCCAAATAATGGTGAAGTGTCATGTAGTCGACGTTCACATAACACCACTAGAGGAAAGACAACATACATCTCATCAAAATATCGAGCGAATACCAAATTCACATGACTACTAATAGCAAGACTTCACCCATGTCCTCAGGAACAAACATAACTACTCACAAAGCATATTCATGTTCATAATCAGAGGAGTATTAATATGCATTAAGGATCTGAACATATGATCTTCCACCAAGTAAACCAATTAGCATCAACTACAAGGAGTAATCAACACTACTAGCAACCCACAGGTACCAATTTGTGGTTTTGATACAAGATAGGATACAACAGATGAACTATGGTTTTGAGAGGAGATGGTGCTGGTGAAGATGTTGATGGAGATTGACCCCTCCCGATGAGAGGATCGTTGGTGATGACGATGGTGATGATTTCCCCCTCCCGGAGGGAAGTTTCCCCGGCAGAACAGCTCTGCCGGAGCCCTAGATTCGTTCCGCCAAGGTTCCGCCTCGTGGCGGTGGAGTTTCGTCCCGTAAGCTTGCCTCTGATTTTTTCCAAGGTAAAAGCCTCCATATAGCAGAAGATGGCCACTAGGGGCCCCAGGAGACAGGGGCGCGCCCAGTAGGGGTGGGCACGCCCCCACCCTCCTGGCCAGGGTGGGGGCCCCCTCTGGTGTTTTCTTCGCTCAATAATTCTTATTAATTCCAAAACTAACTTTCTTGGAGTTTCAAGATTTTTGGAGCTGTGCAGAATAGGTTTCCAATATTTGCTCCTTTTCCAGCCAGAATTCCAACTGCCAGCATTCCCCCTCTTCATGGTAAACCTTGTAAAATAAGAGAGAATAGCCATAAGTATTGAGATATAATGTGTAATAACAGCCCATAATGCAATAAATATTGATATGAAAGCATGATGCAAAATGGACGTATCAACTCCCCCAAGCTTAGACCTCGCTTGTCCTCAAGCAGAAGCCGAAATCGAAAAATATGTCCACATGTTTAGAGATAGAGGTATCGATAAAAATAAAATACGGACATGAGGGCATCATGATCATTCTTATAGCAGCAACATATATAGACTTGTCATATGATTTCTTATGCTCAAGTACCGATCAATTCACAATGTCAAGTATGGTTCAAAAACTTCATTGGGAACTAACAAACTATAATCTCAGTCATTGAAGCAATTGCAATTTATCATAACATCAGAAAGAGTCAAGAATAGAGCTTTTCAGCAAGTCCACATACTCAACTATCATATAGTCTTCTACAATTGCTAACACTCACACAATACTTGTGGTTATGGATTTTCAACCGGACACAGAGAAAGATAGGGGCTTATTGTGTTGCCTCCCAACGTATTCACCTTTGGGTGATGTCAACAATAATAATTCATGCTAACTTACATCCAATTGGATATATATATATCAAGATCTTTCAAACACGAGGAGCTTGCCAAAGGATAAAATGAAAAAGGGAAAGGTGAAGATCACCTTGACTCAAGCATAAAGTAAAAACATAAAGTAAAAGATAGGCCCTTCGCAGAGGGAAGCAGAGGTTGTCATGTGTTTCTAGGGTTGGATGCACAAAATCTTAATGCAAAAGAACGTCACTTTATATTGCCACTTGTATATGGACCTTTATTATGCAGTCTGTCACTTTTATTGCTTCCATAACAAGATCGTATAAAGCTTATTTTCTCTGCACTAATAAGTCATACATATTTAGAGAGCAATTTTTGTTGCTTGCAACATGACAACTTACTTGAAGGGTCTTACTCAATCCATAGGTAGGTATGGTGGACCCTCATGGCAAAACTGGGTTTAAGGATATTTGGAAGCACAAGTAGTATCTCTACTTGGTGCAAGGAATTTGGCTAGCATGAGGGGGAAAGGCAAGCTCAACATGTTGGGAAGATCAATGAGAATAGACTTTAACTGAGATGTGAGAAAACATAAACCATTACGTTGTCTTCCTTGTCCAACATCAACTCTTTTAGCATGTCATACTTAATGAGTGCTCACAATCATAAAAGATGTCCAAGATAATATATTTGTATGTGAAAACCTCTCTTTCCTTATTACTTTCTATTAATTGCAACGATGACCAAAACTATGTTTGTCAACTCTCAACAACCTTTATGCCTCATACTTTTTATGTGTGAAGTCATTACTATCCATAAGATCAATATGAACTCTTTTATTCTTTTTATTCTTTCTACTTTCTCAAGATCATGGCAAGATAGAAAAGCCCTTGACTCAACACTAATCTTTGTTATAGATAGCTCACGGACTCGATTACATAAAGAGATCACAAAGCAAAACTCAAAAATAATTGATACTAAAACTTCAATCTACTAGATCAAGATACTACTAAAAGGATTGAACTAGGTATAACGGTAAAGATAGGAGTGTGATGTTGATACGATACCGGGGCACCTCCCCCAAGCTTGGCATTTGCCAAGGGGAGTGCCCATACCCATGTGATTATGTCCTCGGAGGTGGTGAAGTAGGAGTTGTTAATGATGTAGGCTTGTTCCTCAATTTACGCTTGAGTATAGTATTTTGCTCCTTTAGGTCATCGATCTCCTGCTCAAGACTTAATATTCTTTTGCATAATTCCTGTTTATTTTCCTGCAAGAGACGAAAAGGGATAAACTCGATCTTTGGCTTCTTTGCTCTATCAAGGAGGCTTGACTTTTTAAACTCCACATGCATGTCCCCAGGTTGAGGTAATGGGGCTTCGTCTTCATATGAACTCGTTGTTGGTGTCAAAACTGGCGGATCTCGGGTAGGGGGTCCCGAACTATGCGTCTAAGGCTGATGGTAACAGGAGGCAGGGGACACGATGTTTTACCCAGGTTTGGGCCCTCTCGATGGAGATAATACCCTACTTCCTGCTTGATTGATCTTGATGATATGAGTATTACAAGAGTTGATCTACCACGAGATCGTAGAGGCTAAACCCTAGAAGCTAGCCTATGGTATGATTGTTATTGTCCTACGGACTAAACCCTCCGGTTTATATAGACACCGGAGGGGGCTAGGGTTACATAGAGTCGGTTACAGAGAAGGAGATCTAACATCCGAATCTCCAAGCTTGCCTTCCACGCAAACGAGAGTCCCATATGGACATGGGACGAAGTCTTCAATCTTGGATCTTCATAGTCCAACAGTCCGGCCAAAGTACATAGTCCGGCTGTCCGGATACCCCCTTATCCAAGACTCCCTCAGTAGCCCCTGAACTAGGCTTCAATGACGATGAGTCCGACGCGCAGATTGTCTTCGGCATTGCAAGGCGGGTTCCATCTACGAATACTTCAAGATAACTTCCGAACACAAGGATCATGTCCGGCTCTGCAAGACAAATTTGACATACCACCGTAGAGAGAACAATAATCCACAAATCTGATCTGCTGACAACTCTTCGTAGCGTGACATCACACCACGACCCGACCATTATTCGAACCATTTTTTACAACCAGCTACTGCACACATTGCGAGGTGGTTTCCTTGGCACGTCTTGTCAAAGTAGAGATCGTGTCCCTATTATCGCGGGATCCTCATCAATACAGGTATGGGTAACCCCACCACGCCTATTGGCATGGCTCCGTGTTTTTAGGCAAGTCCCAAACGGTTATGCTGGGGACGCTTGATATCCTCCCCCTTTATAGAGGGGTCAAGGCCTATCCCCTTCTTACCACGCTTGCGTCTTTCTGCCTTTCGAGTTCCAACACCCGAAGCTCAAGCTCAGGCACTTCGGATCTTCAATCATGTCCGGATCCAACCTTCAAGGTCGGTGGATGGCCTCCTCTGTCACAGAGGAGGACATTGCGAAGCTCAGGGAGGCCAGATATTTGACCGCCAACGTTAAGCACAGGCTTCCCGCCCCTGGGCAGATCATCCCCACTCCCAAACCCAATGAGAGTGCCGTATTTGTTTCTCACTTCCTCCGAGGCTTAGGCCTTACTCTTGATCCCTTAGTGAGAGGGCTCATGTTCTATTACGGGCTAGATTTCCACGATCTAGCTCCGGATTCCATTCTCCACATCTCGTCGTTCATCGTCGTGTGTGAAGCCTTCCTCCACATCACCCCACACTTTGACCTATGGCTCAAGACCTTCAATGTGAAGCCGAAGATGATTGAGGGGCGGCATGCGGAATGCGGAGGTGCCGCAATAAGCAGAAATGCTGATGTTCCATGGCCAGAAGGTTCCTTCCCGAAGGTGCCTGATCTGTGGCAATGGAGGTAGTTTTACATCACAGCTCCCCGAGGCACAACGTGGGTGGCTGCCCCTGCCTTCCGTCCAGGCCCTCTGCCTCAACTGGTGTCGTGGGCCAATGTGGGACTAGACTGGGGGCCTGCTAATGACGTACCGACATTGCAGAGCCGTATTCGGGAGCTTCTTGAGAGGGATATCGACTTTGTCAAAATCATTCAGGTAATGCTAGTTCGGCGGATCCTGCCGTGCAAACGTCAGCCTCTTCGGATGTGGGAGTTCAATCTGGAAGGTCCGCGAACCATTCAGCACTTCTTCGGCATGACACTCGAAGGGATGTATAAGTTATTCCTCGGACCACAAGGTGCCCGGATACCATCGAGGATGTGGGCCTGAGCTGCAACGCCCAGATGCCCCAGTAAGTAACCCTGTAACCAAACACTTCGCTTATGTTTAATACAACATTATTCTAAAAACTTGTCCGCGGCCAGGATTGGCTCAGCAAGGCGGAGAGGATCAGGTGTCCGACCCCACTTCCCGAAGGCTCGCCTAGTCCTATAATAGCCAGAATGCTTAGACGCGCATTAAGCCAAGTGCCCTCGGGGAAAGTGGAAGAGAAGAATAGCAAAGCCGAACTCCACACATTGCACATCCAAACCGGGGGAATTACTATCTCCATGAAGGAGGATAATCGAGGAGGTTTTTCCAAGGTTTCCTCCCCCGGAGGGAAGAAAAGGGCTGCCTCCGAAGACTTGGAGACGGAGGTGCCTAAGCAAGGGAAGAAAGCTTCACCAGGGGGCCCTGCCCTGAATGGCGTCCTCACCGCACCGTGCCCGCAAACGGGCCAGCCCTCCACCGAGCTGTAAGTTAATGAACAAGAAGCTATTGATTTTTCCTCTGAGAATAATAACCCGGATCTATTTTTTGCAGTCCGGCTAGTAGCTCGTCTCAAGAGGGTTCGTCTTCGGGGGATCTTCTTCCGGAGATGATGGAGAGTGAAACCCCACCTGCCTCTCCGCCCCATGGGGCAGGCGACCTAGAGGTGTCGTCACGGAGGAGTCGAGATCCGCTGAGGCTGGAAGTTAATACTTCGGCCGCCCTGAGCCCGGCGCGTTCGGCTCCCATGGAGGACAATGAGAAGGGTCCGGAACAGTCTGGTGCCCAGCCGAACATACTGACGGGCCTCCTGGAGCAAGCTGCTCTCTCTCGGAGGAGCACCGTACGCTAATGGGTACAGTTTTGGAGAAGATTTCGTCCGCCACGAGCGGGTTAAATGAAGCTTTTGAAAGCTTGCTCAAAGGCTTCGAGGTACGTGATGAAATACATAATTTTTGGCTGTACCGCACGCGCTAGGTGTGCTCCGTATAGGTAGTAGCCCCTGAGACTCTGGTTACCAGCCCTATGCGGCGAACGGAGGATCACACTCTCAGGTAATGATCATACTGCATTCAAGCGCAGGTTGCTAAGGTTCCGGCGGTAGACCAGACCTCTGGATTCGCCGAACTAAGGCGACAAATTGATGTGGTGGACGCCGACATCACGCTTGTAAACAAGCGGCTTGACGAGTCACAAGGTATGCACTCGTTTTTCCTCATTTGTTTAGGAAATATTAAGAGGATTATAATATTGACATAGTATGATGGGGCTGCAGGCGGAGTTGCGGCCATTGAGGCCCTGAGGGCGGAACTTGCCCTAGCCAAGGAACAAGCCCGGGCTAGCAATGCGGCTGCCCTGAAGGCAGCCGAAGACTTGAGAGCCAAACAGGCTGCTCATCGGCGAAGTGAAAAAAATAGCTGAGATGGCTGTGGAGCTGAGGGACGCCGCCGACCGGTATGGGCTTCTCGAGAAGGAGAATCAGGAGAAGACGGTTGACCTGAAGAAGGCCCTAGATGCGGCTAAGGAGACGCGCTCTGAAATTAGAGACGCGCGGGAGGAACTTCGACAAGCCGGAGAAATCGCGGCTGGAAGCCCATATTTGTTGCGGATGAAGTTCTTAGACCCAAAGTATGCTCCTTTGGATCGGCTTTGGAGCGCTGCAGATGAGTATGCAGACTTGGCGAAAAGTACGGTTGATGCGACCAAGTTATTCAAGGATCATAAAAATAATGAAATAGAAAGGCTGTTCTGGTCGCAGTTTAGCGCTCCAACGCGCTCATTGCCATTGAGTGATAGGATGGCCGCTATAGCCGAGCTCCATAGGTTGTCCGGTCTTGCAACGAGGTCTGTAATAGACCATCTATGGCCGAAGGGACCGAGGTCGGACAATTACTTTGGTTTAGTGCAACAATTATTTGGTGCCGGATCACGAATCGATGCCATGAAAAGGTCGGCGTGCATAGAGGGTGCGCGGATGGCTCTTACCCATGTTAAGACATATTGGGCAGGTATGGAGGCCACCAACATTGCAACCCAGAGTCCGACAGGAAGCCAAGACCCAGCCGAGCACCATTTTGAGCAGGTCATAGAAGGTGCCCGAATAATAGAGGCTCAGTGCTCGAAGAATGTCATGTTCGAGTGACAAGTCGATTAATTGTAAACAATTATGTGTTAAATATAGAGGCTGTGTTTATACTTTTGCCGGAAAGTGTTATAATGCCTCCTGCGCGGCCGTTTATTTGTTCATATAACTTGAAAGTTAGCAGTCGTTGGCTTTAGCCCCCACGCATATAATGCGGGGGTGTTCGAAAAATATGCGTAATCACACTTGATCCAACGTCTTGGTCCATTAAGGAGGTGATCGCATGTCGAACCAGGCAACCAGACTATATAGCTGTAACACTTTCACTTAGCCATAGGAGTTTAATGGTGGGGCTAATATGTAGCCCCTAGTACTTCCGCGTGCATCTGGATAGGGGCGCGTATGTACGTGACCAGGAGACGGTCCTTCGTTAATGCGGAGGAATCCTATAGATTCCGATGAGTCTTCGAGTGGTTGACCAGTCTCTTGCTGTATCATGATAGTCAATTTTCGGCTTTCTCTACTGAGGTGCTCATCCGGAATGACCAGGGCACAATCGCAGTAGTTCTCCTTTGGCCTCCTTAGCCGATAAAACGGAACGTAAGGCAGCAAACCCAGGAGCCGGGCAAACCCAACATTTGACCAAAGACATGATTCGGAGCTGATGCATATAAGGCCTAACTCGCGATACCGAACACTCCCGAAGGTATTCGTACTTTTATAACATATACTGGGCTGAGCAACACCCTTGAATATGAACCCTGTTTTTCCAGGTACGTGCATTGATCTGTCGTGGCGAGCCGATAACGCCAGTATCCGCTGTGGGTGTATTGAATACCCACGGGATGTCAAGCAACAAAAGACAGTAAAGAAGGTTTACCCAGGGGCTTAATCTAAAGAGAGACCTTTGAGCGGGGCCCTACTGCACGTCTGCGCCTTTGTCTCCGTTGTGCCGTATCCTGGAAGGGTGTCGCATGAATAGTGTCTGAAAAAAAACAAAAACTCATGTACAAGAGTAAGCGTGCGAGAAGTTGGTTATTCTCAATGGATGTTTAGAAATATGGGATATTGGCCTATTAATAAGGCAAGCCGAATAGTGGGCTTTATTACATGTTTGCAGCCCCTGGTACCATTTATGGGGATATATGTATGGCACCCAGCTCAGGTTTAACCGGGATGTTGTTGACGGTGGTGCTTGGACTCGTCTAACTGTGTCCGTGGTCTTAATGACCGATCATGCGTTCTAATGGGAGAGGCTGCTTAGTGTCCGGCTACGAGAGCCAGCGAATGCTGCTCTGTGTTTCCGCTAACAGTTATGATGCCACATGGACCGGGCATCTTAAATTTAAGGTAGGCGTAGTTCGGTACTGCATTAAAGCAAGTGAAGGCCGTTCTTCCGAGTAATGCATGATAACTGCTGTTGCAGGGTGCGATGTCAAAGAGTAATTCCTCGCTTCTGAAGTTGTCGGGAGAACCAAATGTCACCTCTAATACGAGGGAGCCCCAGCAGCGGGCCTCAATGCCTGGTATCACTCCTTTAAAGGTGGTGTTACTTTAGCTTATTCTGGATGGGTCTATCCCCATCTTGCAGACGGTGTCCTGATATATCAGGTTAAGACTACTGCTGCCGTCCATTAGGACTCGAGTGAGATGGTATCCATCAATTATTGGGTCAAGCACCAAGGCAGCCGATCCTTTGTGCCGGATACTATCCGGGTGGTCCCTGTGATCAAAGGTGGTCGGGCAGGTTGAATTTGGTGGCAACGGACTCTATGCGAGTTGCGTGGACCATGTTTACTATTTTGACTTCCGTGGGAATTTTTTCTGTCCCTAGTGTTCGACTGGCAAGGCTCATCCTTGTCTTCGCTTGGCGTTCCCCTTCCCTTGTGTTCGGCGTTTAACTTGCCGGCCTGCTTGAAGACCCAACATTCTCTGTGAGTGTGATTTGCAGGTTTTTCGGGGGTGCCATGGATTTGGCACAATATGTCCAGGACTTTATTCAGGCCGGCCGGTCCTTCTTTGCTTCCTTTAAATGGCTTCTTTCTTTGACCGGGTCGAGAGCCCCTGAATCCGGTGTTGACCGCCATGTTGTCCGGACTTTCTTCATTGTTCTGACGCTTGTTCTTATTGCGCCGTGGCTTCCCGTTGCCATCTCGAATTTCGGATGTGCCTGGGTCACTGGTGCCTCTACGGGCCAGCCAGCTGTCTTCGCCTGCACAAAAGCGGGTCATAAGGCTTATTAAGGCCGCCATCGTCCTTGGCTTTTCTTGGCCGAGGTGTCTGGCCAGCCACTCATCTCAGATACTGTGCTTAAAGGCCGCTAGGGCTTCGGCATCCGGACAGTCGACAATTTGATTCTTCTTAGTGAGAAATCTGTTCCAGAGCTTGCGGGCTGACTCTCCGGGTTGTTGTAGTATGTGACTTAAATCGTCTACGTCCGGAGGTTGGACATAGGTCCCTTGAAAATTGGCCCTGAAAGCGTCCTAAAGTTCCTCCCAGCTTTCGATTGAATTTTCGGGGAGGCTTTTCAACCAGTGCCGAGATGGCCCTTTCAACTTGAGGGGAAGGTATTTGATGGCGTGGAGGTCATCCCCACGAGCCATGTGGATGTGGAGGATAAAATTTTCAATCCAGACACCAGCGTTTGTCGTTCCGTCATATGCCTCGATGTTCACGGGTTTGAATCCCTGTGGAAATTCATGATCCAGCACATCATCGGTGAAGCATAGTGGGTGCGCAGCCCCTCTGTATCTGGACATGTCACGGCATGCTGTCGGCTGTTGTTGTGTCCAGTGTTGATTCCGAACTGGAATTCGATCAGTGTGATTGTTTTGGTGACCATAATCCCGCATCAGGGCATGTCCTCTGGATCCGTAGATGGACCTGGCCACACCGGCCTTTTTGTCCAGGAGATCACGTAAATTGTGTGCGGCATCAGTGGCTGCTCTATAGCGGCCATGCAGTGGTTGGTCCAGCCAAATGGCCATATTGTTCTTTGGCGGAGTGGGCTCTGCAGCCTCATCATCGAATTTGGGCAGCAGCTTGCATTTTGGGTAGCTCTTTGTGTGGCGATCGTTGCCACATTTTCCTTCGGTCTCTAGCACCTTATTCCATTTGCGGTTGAGCGTATCCTGTGCGGCTTTAAGCCTTTGCTTTTGCTTCTTTAGGCTCCTCGCCATGGCCATAAGCCTTCTGCGGAGGTTATCTTGTTCCAAACATTTTTCCGGAATGATGAATGCATCGTCAACCGGGCTATCCTCCTCTCCGGAGGCAGTTTGATGAGTTCGGCCCTTGGGATCGCTATGATCGGGCGTATGTTCGGGACCCCCTACCCGAGATCCGCCGGTTTTGACACTCGTCTCCTCCTTTCCCTTAGGCTCATAGTCTTCCTCTTCTTCAGTGGTCCAGCCACCATGCTCCAAGTCCCCGTAGACCTTAGGGTCTGCAAGGTAATCAGCCACATAGCTCTCCCCTTCTGAATCCTGAGACGACATATTGCTCTAAATCTGTAACAGAAACAGCTCAAAACAAAAACAAAAGATAATTGCGTGATGGTGGTCAAAGCCTTCAGGAGATTATATAATGAATTTTTACCGACCAAAGTACGTAACGTGCAAGAAAACGGAGTCCAGGAGGCACACGAGGTGGCCAGGAGACAGGGGGCACGCCTTAGGAGGGGTGGACGCGCCCTCCACCCTCGTGGAGGCCTCGTGTCCTTCCCGGATTACTTCTTTCTTCCTAAAATTCTTAAATATTCCAAAACGGATAAAAATTGCCATTAGAATTGTTTTGGAGTCGGTTTACTTACCGTACCACATACCTATTCCTTTTCGGAGTCTGGAACATTCTGGAAAGTGTCCCTTATGTATTCCTCTGGGGTTACGGTCTCAACAATATTAGTTTCAACATTGATAGGATTACCTGAGATATAATGTTTGATTCTTTGACCGTTCACCACCTTTGGATTCGTGCCTTCAAAGTTGTTGATTTTTATGGCACCGGAACGATAGACCTCCTCGATAACGTAAAGCCCTTCCCATTTAGAGAGGAGTTTTCCTGCAAAAAATCTTAAATGAGAGTTGTATAGAAAAACATAATCACCTTTAAACTGACGCTTTTGTATCCTTTTGTCATGCCATCTTTTAAATTTTTCTTTAAAAAGTTTGGCATTCTCATAGGCCTGGGTTCTCCACTCATCAAGTGATCTAATATCAAATAACCTCTTCTCACCGGCAAGTTTGAAATCATAATTGAGCTCTTTAATGGCCCAATATGCCTCTCGGACTCCGTTTTCTTGCACCCTCAGACTTGTGCCTTCGAAGTTGTTGATTTTTATGGCACCCGAACGATAGACCTCCTTGATAACATAAGGACCTTCCCATTTAGAGAGAAGTTTTCCTGCAAAAAATCTTAAATGAGAGTTGAATAATAACACATAATCACCTACGTTAAACTCACGCTTTTGTATCCTTTTGTCATGCCAGCGTTTGACTTTTTCTTTGAATAGCTTGGCATTCTCATAGGCTTGGGTTCTCCATTCATCAAGTGAGCTAATATCAAATAACCTCTTCTCACTGGCAAGTTTGAGGTCACAGTTGAGCTCTTTAATAGCCCAATATGCTTTATGTTCAAGTTCTAGAGGTAAGTGACATGCTTTTCCATAAACCATCTTATACGGAGACATACCCATAGGATTTTTGTATGCAGTTCTATAGGCCCATAATGCATCATCAAGTTTTTTGGACCAATTCTTTCTAGATCTAGTGACAGTCTTTTGCAAAATTAATTTGAGCTCCCTATTGCTCAACTCTACTTGACCACTAGACTGCGGGTGATAAGGGGATGCAATTCTATGATTAACATCATACTTAATAAGCATCTTACGGAAAGCACCATGAATAAAATGTGAACCACCATCAGTCATAAGATATCTAGGACTCCAAACCTCGGAAAAATAACTTCTTTAAGCATTTTAATAGAAGTGTTATGATCAGCACTACTAGTTGGAATAGCTTCTACCCACTTAGTAACGTAATCAACATCAACTAAAATATGTGTGTAACCATTAGAGGCAGGAAAAGGTCCCATATAATCAAATCCCCAAACATCAAATGGTTCAATAACAAGAGAATAATTCATAGGCATTTCTTGACGTCTACTAATATTACCAATTCTTTGACATTCATCACAATATAAGACAAACTTACGAGCATCTTTGAAGAGAGTAGGCCAATAAAAACCAGATTGCAATACCTTATGTGCAGTTCTATCTCCAGCGTGGTGTCCTCCATATGATTCAGAGTGACACTTGCGTAGGATCTGTTCCTGTTCATGCTCAGGTACACAACGTCTAATAACACCATCTACTCCTTTATAATGGTGTGGGTCATCCCAGAAGTAATGTCTTAAATCATAAAAGAACTTTTTCTTATGCTGGTATGTGAAACTAGGTGGTATAAATTTAGCAACAATGTAATTAGCATAATCAACATACCAAGGAGCAGTACGAGAAGCATTAATGACCGCTAATTGTTCATCAGGAAAGCTATCATCAATAGGCAGTGGGTCATCAAGAACATTCTCTAACCTAGACAAGCTATCTGCAACGGGGTTCTCAGCTCCCTTTCTATCAATAATATGCAAATCAAAGTCTTGGAGCAAGAGGACCCATCTAATGAGTCTAGGATTAGCATCTTTATTTTTCCATAAGATATTTAATAGCAGCATGATTAGTGTGAATAGTAACTTTGGAATCAACAATATAAGGTCTAAACTTATCACATGCAAACACAACTACTAAGAACTCTTTTTCAGTAGTAGCATAAGTTCTCTGGGCAGTATCAAGAGTCTTACTAGCATACTGGATAACATTCAATTTCTTATCAACTCTTTGCCCTAGAACAACACCTACATCATAATCACTAGCATCACACATAATTTCAAAGGGTAAATTCCAATCAATGGCTGAACAATAGGCGCAGTGATCAAAGCTTTCTTAAGTATTTCAAATGCTTCTACACAATCATCATCAAAGACAAAAGTAATATCTTTTTGCAATAAATTAGTCAGAGGCCTAGAGATTTTAGAAAAGTCCTTAATGAACCTCCTATAAAAACGGGCATGACCAAGGAAATTTCTTATACCTTTTATGTCCTTGGGACATGGCATCTTTTCAATAGCATCAACTTTAGCTTTATCAACTTCAATACCTCTCTCAGAAATCTTATGCCCCAAGACAATGCCTTCATTAACCATAAAGTGGCACTTTTCCCAATTCAAGATGAGACTAGTGACTTCGCATCTCTGCAAAACTCGATCAAGGTTGCTCAAGCAGTCATCAAAAGAGGATCCATAAACGGAGAAATCATCCATGAATACCTCACAAATCTTTTCACAAAAGTCAGAGAATATAGCCATCATGCATCTTTGAAAGGTAGCAGGTGCATTACATAAACCAAAAGGCATACGTCTATAAGCAAAAGTACCAAAAGGGCAAGTAAAAGTAGTTTTTGATTGATCCCCCACTGACACATGTATTTGAGAGAAACCAGAATAACCATCTAGAAAGAAGAAATCTGTGTGTTTGGATAGTCTTTCTAGCATTTGATCAATAAAAGGTAAAGGGTAATGATCTTTCTTAGTAGATTTATTTAATTTATGGAAATCAATTACCATCCTATAACCTGTAATAATTATTTGCGGGATCAATTCATCTTTATCATTAGGAACGACAATAATACCTCCCTTTTTAGGAACACAATGGACAGGGCTTACCCAATCACTATCAGCAACTGGATAAATTATACCTGCCTCAATGAGCTTTAGTATCTCCTTTCTTACCACTTCTTTCATCTGAGGATTCAATCGTCGTTGAGGATCTCTAACTGGGTTGGCACCTTCCTCCAATTTAATTTTGTGTTGGCATAGCGTGGGACTAATGCCCTTAAGATCATCTAGAGTATATCCGGTAGCAGCACGGTGCTTCTTCAGAGTTTTCAATAATCTTTCTTCTTCTTGCTCTGAAAGATTAGCACTAATAATAACATGATATATTTTCTTTTCATCAAGATAAGCATACTTAAGATTATTAGGTAATGGTTTGAGTTCAAACACGGGATCACCCTTGGGTGGAGGGGGATCCCCTAGAATTTCAACGGGTAGGTTGTCTTTCAGAATAGGTTCCTGTTGAAGGAACACTTCATCTATTTCCCTTCTTTCATTCATAAACATATCATTTTCATGGTCTAGCAAATATTGTTCTAACGGATCAGTAGGAGGAACGGCGATAGAAGCAAGACCAATAATCTCATCCTTACTTGGTGATTCTTTATCACGGGGTTGTCTATGAAACTTAGCAAAATTAAACTCATGAGACATATCCCCTAAGCCAATTGTAACAATATCCTTTTCTCAATCAATCCTAGCTTTAACAATATTCAAGAAGGGTCTACCAAAAATAATGGGACAAAAATCATCTTGTGGGGAACTAAGAACAAGAAAATCAGCAGGATATTTAACCTTCCTGCACAAGACTTCAACATCTCTAACAATCCCAACTGGTGAAATAGTATCTCTATTGGCAAGCTTGATAGTAACATCAATACCTTCCAATTCAGCGGGTGCAATATCATGCATAATTTCTTTATATAAGTCATAGTGTATTTCACTAGCACTAGCACCCATATCACATAAGCCATGATAACAATGATCTCCTATTTTAACAGAAATAACAGGCATGCCTACAACAGGTCTATGTACCTTAGCATCTGGTCTAACAATATTAGCAGTCTCACCATAGAAATAAATAACATGCCCATCTAAATCATCATCCAAGAGATCTTTAACCATAGCAATACTAGGTTCAACTTTAATTTGCTCAGGAGGTGCATAAGTCCTAGTATTACTCTTACGAACAACAGTCGAAGTTTTAGCACGATCCTTTATCCTAACAGGAAAAGGAGGTTTCTCAACATAAGTAGTAGGAACAATAGGACCACTATAAGTGACAGTCTTTTCTTCAACTGTAATAGGTGCAACTGCTTTTACTTCAATGGGAGGATCATATTTAAACCACTTCTCCTTAGGGATATCAACGTGAGTAGCAAAAGATTCACAAAAAGCAGCTACTATCTCAGAGTCAAGTCCATACTTAGCGCTAAATCCACGAAAAACATCGGTATCCATAAAAGATTTAACACAATCAAACTTAGGTGTTATACCCGACTCCTTACCATGGTCGGAACTCCAATATTCGGAGTTTCATTTAATTATTTTCAATAAATCCCATTTGAATTCAATAGTCTTCAGCATATAAGAACCAGCACAGGAAGTATCCAGCATGTTGCGATCATTGGGAGAAAGCCGAGCATAATTTTTTTGAATAATCATTTCTCTGGAGATCTCATGATTGGGGCATGAATATAACATTGAATTAAGCCTCCCCCAATCTTGAGCGATGCTTTGTCCTTCGCGAGGCCAGAAATTATATATGTAATTACAATCACGATGAACAAGATGCATAGGATAGAACTTCTGGTGAAATTCCAACTTCAATCGTTTATAATTCCAAGATCCTGTGTCATCACATAACCTATACCATGTCAATGCATCTACCTTCAAAGATAAAGGGAAGACCTTCCTTTTGACAACATCATCGGGAATACCTGCAAGCTTAAATAATCCACAAACTTCATCCACAAAGATAAGGTGTAAATCGGGATGCAATGTTCCATCTCCTGCAAAGGGATTAGCTAGCAGTTTCTCTATCATACCCAAAGGCATCTCAAAGTAAATATTTTTAGTAGGTTCAGTAGGTTGAGGAGAAACTCTTAGCTCTTCTGGTCGGGGTGAAGATACCCCGAACAAGCCCCTCAAAGGATTAGTTTCCATAGTAACAAGTGACAGAAAATTTCAGCACACTATATAAATGTTTCCTTACCAAGTTCCACTCACCAAAGGCGTCTCACTCCCCGACAACGGCGCCAGAAAAGAGTCTTGATGACCCAAAAGTATAGGGGATCTATCGTAGTCCTTTCAATAAGTAAGAGTGTTGAACCCAACGAGGAGCATAAGGAAATGACAAGCGGTTTTCAGTAAGGTTTTCCTTGCAAGCACTGAAATTGTAGGTAACAAATAGTTTTGTGATAAGATAAATTGTAATGAGTAACAAGCAATGAAAGTAAATAAAGTGCAGCAAGGTGGCCCAATCCTTTTTGTAGCAAAGGATAAGCCTGGACAATTTCTTATAATGAGAAAAGAGCTCCCGAGGACGCATGGGAATTATCGTTAAGCTAGTTTTCATCACGCTCATATGATTCGCGTTCGATACTTTGATAATTTGATATGTGGGTGGACCGGTGCTTGGGTACTTCCCTTACTTGGACAAGCATCCCACTTATGATTAACCCCTATTGCAAGCATCCTCAACTACAAAAGAAGTATTAAGGTAAACCTAACCACAATATTAGACATATGGATCCAAATCAGCCCCTTACGAAGCAACGCATAAACTAGGGTCTAAGCTTCTGTCACTCTAGCAACCCATCATCTACTTACTACTTCCCAATGCCTTCCTCTAGGCCCAAATAATGGTGAAGTGTCATGTAGTCGACGTTCACATAACACCACTAGAGGAAAGACAACATACATCTCATCAAAATATCGAACGAATACCAAATTCACATGACTACTAATAGAAAGACTTCACCCATGTCCTCAGGAACAAATGGAACTACTCACAAAGCATATTCATGTTCATAATCAGAGGAGTATTAATATGCATTAAGGATCTGAACATATGATCTTCCACCAAGTAAACCAATTAGCATCAACTACAAGGAGTAATCAACACTACTAGCAACCCACATGTACCAATTTGTGGTTTTGATACAAGATTGGATACAAGAGATGAACTAGGGTTTTGAGAGGAGATGGTGCTGGTGAAGATGTTGATGGAGATTGACCCCCTCTTGATGAGAGGATCATTGGTGATGACGATGGTGATGATTTCCCCCTCCCAGAGGGAAGTTTCCCCTGCAGAACAGCTCTGCCGGAGCCCTAGATTGGTTCCGCCTTGTGGCGGTGGAGTTTCATCCCGTAAGCTTGCCTCTGATTTTTTCCAGGGAAAAAGCCTTCATATAGCAGAAGATGGGCACCGGAGGGCCACCAGGGGGCCCAAGAGACAAGGGGCGCGCCCAGTAGGGGTGGACGCGCCCCCACGCTCCTGGCCAGGGTGTGGGCCCCCTCTGGTGTTTTCTTCGCTCAATAATTCTTATTAATTCCAAAACTGACTTCGGTGGAGTTTTAGGATTTTTGGAGCTGTGCAGAATAGGTTTCCAATATTTGCTCCTTTTCCAGCCAGAATTCCAGCTGCTGGCATCCCCCCTCTTCATGGTAAACCTTGTAAAATAAGAGAGAATAGCCATAAGTATTGAGATATAATGTGTAATAACAGCCCGTGATGCAATAAATATTGATATAAAAGCATGATGCAAAATGGACGTATCAAGGGGAATCCATCGCCGTCGTCATCATCAACCTTCCTCCATCACCAATTTCATGAGGCTCACCGCCGTGCATGAGTAATTCCATCATAGGCTTGCTGGACGGTGATGGGTTGGATGATATTTACCATGTAATTGAGTTAGTTTTGTTAGGGTTTTATCCCTAGTATCCACTATGTTCTGAGATTGATGTTGCTATGACTTTGCTATGCTTAATGCTTGTCACTAGGGCCCGAGTGCCATGATTTCAGATCTGAACCTATTATGTTTTCATGAATATATGTGAGTTCTTGATCCTATCTTGCAAGTCTATAGTCACCTATTATGTGTTATGATCCGTTAACCCCGAAGTGACAATAATCGGGATACTTATCGATGATGACCGTAGTTTGAGGAGTTCATGTATTCACTAAGTGTTAATGCTTTGGTCCGGTACTCTATTAAAAGGAGGCGTTAATATCCCTTAGTTTCCAATAGGACCACACTGCCACGGGAAGGTAGGACAAAAGATGTCATGCAAGTTCTTTTCCATAAGCACGTATGACTATATTCGGAATACATGCCTACATTATATTGATGAACTGGAGCTAGTTATGTGTCACCCTATGTTATAACTATTACATGAGGAATCACATCCGACATAATTATCCTTCACTGATCCAATGCCTACAAGATTGTCACATATTGCTCTTTGCTTAGTTACTTTACCGTTGCTGCTGTTACAATTACTACAAAGCTGCTACTATTACTTTTGCCACTACTACCGTTACTTATATACTACTTTGCTACTAAGTACTTTGCTGCAGATATTAAGTTATCCAGGTGTGGTTGAATTGACAACTCAACTGCTAATACTTGAGAATATTCTTTGGCTCCCCTTGTCTCGAATTAATAAATTTGGGTTGAATACTCTACCCTCGAAAACTGTTGCAATGCCCTATACTTGTGGGTTATCAGGACTATTTTCTGGCGCCGTTGCCGGGGAGCATAGCTCTATTATTTGAGTCACTTGGGATTTACATCTGCTGATCACTATGAGGAACTTGAAAGACGAAAGAACTACGATTTATCCCTCAACTATGAGGGGAGGTAAGGAACTGCCATCTACCTCTACACTTGATTCTCCTTTTGTTATGAGTAAGCTTGCGACACCTAAACCTGCTTCTGCTATTAATTCTGATATGTCGAATGTTATGGATGATGCCACTTCTACTATGCATGATACTTATGATGAAACTACTTGTATGCTTGATACTACTGTGTCATTAGGTGAATTTCTTGATGAACAACTTGTTAGGGCTAGAGAGAATGAGATTCTTGAAACTGATATTATTGATGAAAGTGATGATGAAGGTTCTCCCCCTAAATATGAATTGCCTGTTGTTCCTGAGGGTTATGTTATGGATGAAGAAACTGTAATGATAGATCTGATCTTAAGAAGTTACTAGCTAAACTGAAAGAAAAGTCTCTGAATGCTAGAATGAAATATGACCCTGCTTTTGCTACTTCACCTATCTGTGTTACTGATAAGGATTATGATTTCTCTGTCGATCCTGAGATAATTACTTTGGTTGAAACTGATCCTTTTTATGGCTATGAATATGAAACTGTTGTGGCACATCTTACTAAGTTAAATGATATGGCCAACCTGTTCACTAATGATGAGAAAACTCGCTACTATTATATCCTTAAGATATTTCCATTCTCGTTAAAGGGTGATGCTAAAACTTGGTTTAATTCTCTTGACCCTGGTTGTGTGCATAGTCCCCAGGATATGATTTATTACTTCTCAGCTAAATATTTCCCTGCTCATAAGAAACAAGCTGCCTTAAGGGAAATATATAATTTTGTGCAAATTGAAGAAGAGAGTCTCCCACAAGCTTGTGGGAGGCTTCTCCAATTACTTAATGCTTTGCCTGATCATCCTCTTAAGAAAAATGAAATACTTGATATCTTTTATAATGGACTAACCGATGCTTCCAGAGACCACCTGAATAGTTGTGCTGGTTGTGTTTTCAAGGAAAGAACTATCGATCAAGCTGAATTGTTATTGAATAATATGTTGACTAATGAAAACAATTGGACACTTCCTGAACCAACTCCTAAGCCAACTCCGAAGAAAAGAGGTGTTCTATTTCTCAGTCTTGAAGATATGCAAGAGGCAAAGAAATCTATGAAAGAAAAAGGTATAAAGCAGAAGATGTTAAGAATTTACCTCCTGTTGAAGAAATACATGGTCATAATATACCACCTATTGAAGAATTACACGGTCTTGATAACCCGACACAGGTAGTAAAGGTAAATTCTCTCTATAGATATGATAAAGTTGAAATCCCGTCTACTAAGTTTGCTAGCCAATGCTTGGATGAATTTGATGACTTTATGGCTAGACAAGAAAACTTGACAATTGAAACAACATGCTTCTATGATTGGACACTGGAGTGATTATATGTCTAGAGTTAAGGATGAACTTAAACTCATTAGTAAACATGCTTCTATGGTTACCACTCAAGTAGAAGAAGTGCTTAAGGCTCAAAATGATTTGCTCAATGAATTGAATAATAAACATGACTTTGCTGTTAGAGTAGCAACTAGAACGGGTAAAATGACTCAGGAACCTTTGTATCCCGAGGGACACCCTAAGAGAATTGAGCAAGATTCTCAGAGAAATAACGTTGATGCACCTAGTCCTTCTAAGAGGAAGAAAAAGAAAAATGATAGGACTTTGCATGCTTCTAGTGAACCTATTGTAGACACACTTGAGAATCCCAATGATAGTTCTATATCTGATGCTGAAACACAATCTGGTGATGAATATGAACCTAGTGATAATGTTAATGATGATGTTCATGTTGATGCTCAACCTAGCAATAATAATGATGTAGAGATTGAACCTGCTGTTGATCTTGATAACCCACAATCAAAGAATCAATGTTATGATAAGAGAGAGTTCGTTGCTAGGAAGCACGGTAAAGAAAGAGAACCATGGGTTCATAAACCCATGCCTTTTCCTCCTAAACCATCCAAGAAAAAGGATGATGAAGATTTTGAGCGCTTTGCTGAAATGATTAGACCTATCTTTTTGCGTATGCGTTTGACTGATATGCTTAAAGTAAATCCTTATGCTAAGTACATGAAATATAGTGTTACAAATAAAAGAAAGATACCGAAAGCTGAAATTTCCACCATGATTGCTAATTATACTTTTAATGGTGGAATACCAAAGAAACTAGGAGATCCAGGAGTACCAACTATACCATGTTCCATTAAAAGAAACTATATTAAAACTGCTTTATGTGATCTTGGAGCCAGTGTTAGTGTTATGCCTCTCTCTTTATATCGTAGACTTGAATTGAATAAGTTGACACCTACTGAAATATCTTTGCAAATGGCCGATAAATCAACCGCTATACATGTCGGTATTTATGAGGATGTGCCTGTTGTGGTTGCAAACGTTACTATCTTAACGGACTTTGTTATTCTTGATATTCCCGAGGACGATAATATGTCAATTATCCTTGATAGACCCTTTTTGAATACTGCAGGGGGCTGTTATTGATTGCAACAAAGGCAATGTCACTTTTCATGTTAATGGTAATGAGCATACGGTACACTTTCCGAGGAAACAACCTCAAGTCCACATTATCAATTCAATTGGAAAAATTCCATCGATTATTATTGGAGGTTTTGAATTTCCTCTTCCTACTATCAAAAAGAAATATGATATTCTTATTATTGGGGATGTACATATCCTCGTTGAGGTAACTTAGTGTTATTCAAAAAATTTCTCCGGTTTCATGCGATTCGGAATGAATTTGTTAACAAGACTTGATCAACCTTGTTAGTGGATTCCTTTTGATGAGCATGAGATGGATGAAGTTAGAAAGCACAACCTTCTGTACCCTCCTTTTACTTTCTTTTATTTAGATTAAATAAAGCAAAAATAGTATTTTTATGTCTGTTTTCTGATTTATCCGTGCAATAAAAAATACCCCGAAAATGAAAGTTCTCAAAATGCCCTGAAAATGAAATATGATTTTTTCTAGAATATTTGAGAATATCTGGCATTGAGAACACAACAGGTGGAGCAAGCACCTGGCCACGAGGGTCCAAGGTGCGCCCACCCCCATGGGGCACACTCCCCTGCCTCGTGGGCCCACGGTGGCCCCCCTCCACTTATTCCTGCACCCACACACTTCATCTTCATCCCAAAAAATTCACCAACCAGCTCAAGCACGAGTTCTAGCTCATTTTGTTGCCATTTTCGATCTCCTTGCTCAATGCTCCATTCACGAAAATGCTTTGGGGGATTGTTCTTTGGTATGTGAAAGTGCAACTATCCCTAGGTGGTTTTGGTAATTCATAACAACATATAGCTCATTGAGCTAACACTATTCCAAGACTATTGGTTCAGGAAAGCTCAATGAATGGCATGGCATGGATGATGAAAGTGAATCCCTCAAAATACTAAGGAAAAAGGATTGGCTCAAGCTCAAAAGCTCAAGACTCTTCATTTTCATTTTAGTGATCCAAGATCACATTGAGTCTATAGGAAAAGCCAATACTATCAAGAAGGGACGAGGTGTTGCTTAATGAGCCTCTTGCTTCATGTGCTTAGTGATATGCTCCAAAACCCTCAACTACTTTCCCACATCCACAAATGACCTAAACCCAAAGCCAAAATCGGTCACACCGATTCTTCCAATCCGGCGCCACCAATTCCAAAAGTCATAGCCACTGCCACAAACCCTAAGCAAATCGGTCTTACCGATAGGGATCTCGGTCTCACCGAGATGGGATTGTAATCTCTCTGTTTCCCTTCGCAACGTTTCAGTCTAACCGAAGTGAGTGATCGGTCCCACCGAGATTGCAATGTAAACTCTCTGTTTCCTTTTTGTAACATTTTGGTCTCATTGAAAAGAGCAAATCGGTCCCACTGAGTTTACCTGACCAACTCTCTTGAAAGCTTATTACCAAATCGGTCTCACCGAGTTTGTGTAATCGGTCTCACCGAGATTACGTTATGCCCTAACCCTAACCAAATTGGTCTCACCGAGATGCATGTCAGTCCCACCGAAAATCACTAACGGTCACTAGGTTTACTAAATCGGTCCGACCGAGTTTAACTATTCGACCCCACCGAGTTTGGTAAATTGTGTGTAACGGTTAGATTTTGTGTGGAGGCTATATATACCCCTCCACCTCCTCTTCATTCATGGAGAGAGCCATCAGACTAAACCTACACTTCCAACTTACCATTTCTGAGAGAGAACCACCTACTCATGTGTTGAGGCCAAGATATTCCATTCCTACCATATGAATCTTGATCTCTAGCCTTCCCCAAGTTGCTTTCCACTCAAACCCTCTTTCCACCAGATCCAAATCCTATGAGAGAGAGTTGAGTGTTGGGGAGACTATCAATTGAAGCACAAGAGCAAGGAGTTCATCATCAACGCACAATTTGTTACTTCTTGGAGAGTGGTGTCTCCTAGATTGGCTAGGTGTCACTTGGGAGCCTCCGACAAGATTGTGGAGTTGAACCAAGGAGTTTGTAAGGGCAAGGAGATCGCCTACTTCGTGAAGATCTATCGCTAGTGAGGCAAGTCCTTCGTGGGCGACGGCCATGGTGGGATAGACAAGGTTGCTTCTTCGTGGACCCTTCGTGGGTGGAGCCCTCCGTGGACTCGCGCAGCCGTTACCCTTCGTGGGTTGAAGTCTCCATCAACGTGGATGTACGATAGCACCACCTATCGGAACCACGCCAAAAACATCCGTGTCTCCAATTGCGTTTGAATCCTCCAAACCCTTCCCTTTACTTTCTTGCAAGTTGCATGCTTTAATTTCGGCTGCCGATACACTCTTTGCATGCTTGCTTGAATTGTGTGATGATTGCTTGACTTGTCCTAAAATAGCTAAAATCTGCCAAACTCTAAAATTGGGAAAATGTTAAGTTTTTATTGGTCAAGTAGTCTAATCACCCCCCTCTAGACATAATTCAAGGTCCTACAGGTGGTATTAGAGCTTGGTCTCCATTTGCTTTGATTTCCATAGCTTCTGGTGGTCATAGCCTTGGTTTCACAACCTAGGAGAGTATGGCGTCTAGCGAGGGAAATTATCACCGTAGAGGTCCTTACTTTGATGGTACTAATTTTGCTAGTTGGAAGCATAAGATGAAAATGCATATTCTTGGACATAACCCCGCCGTTTGGGCAATTATTTGTATTGGCTTGCAAGGTGAATTCTTTGATGGGAGAGAATCGAACCGTGAAGCTAATGCGGAAGAATTGAAGATGCTGCAATACAACGCTTAAGCATGTGACATCATCTTCAACGGATTGTGCCCCGAAGAATTCAATAAAATCAGCCGTCTTGAGAATGCAAAGGAAATTTGGGATACTTTGATTGATATGCACGAAGGTACCGAATCCATCAAGGAATCCAAGCTGGGTGTGCTCCAAAGTCAGCTTGACAAGTTCAAAATGAAGGATGGTGAAGGTGTCGCCGAAATGTACTCTAGGCTTGCTCTTATCACAAATGAGATTGCCGGCTTAGGGAGTGAAGAGATGACCGACAAATTCATCATCAAGAAGATCCTAAGAGCATTGGATGGAAAGTATGATACCGTGTGCACATTGATCCAAATGATGCCAAACTACAAAGATCTAAAGCCAACGGAAGTCATTGGAAGGATTGTTGCTCATGAGATGTCACTCAAGGATAAGGAGGAAATTCACAACAAGTCAAGTGGTGCTTACAAAGCCTCAAGTGAAGCCCCCACATCATCAAGTGAGAAACCAACCTTCAATGAAGAATTGATCTTAATGGTGAAGAACTTCAACAAATTCTACAAGAGTAGAAGCAAAGAAAGAAGCTCCAAGTCAAGGTCTTACAATGACAAGAGATCTTCTAGTCGAGAGCGCAATTGCTACAATTGTGGGAGACCCGGACACTACTGCAATGAGTGTACGGTACCCTACAAAAGAAGAGAAGATTCTCCAAGAAGAAGGAGCAAAAGAGAAGAATCACCACCAAGAGAAAGGAGGAGTAGAGATGATCGTTATGAACGAAGACCCTCACGGAGAAGCAAGGATTCGGAAAGGAAGGACAAGTCATCAAGGAGCTACACAGAACGAAGACATCAAGCTCATGTTGGTGAGTGGGTTTCCGGCTCCGACTCCGACAAACACTCCGAGAGAAGCTGTCACTCCGACTCCGAATATACTCAAGATGAAGGTGTTGCCGGTCTAGAACTTGTGTCAACCAACTCCTACGACATATTTGATTCACCAAATGAAGGTGTTAGAAGATGCTTCATGGCCAAAGGTCCAAAGGTAACACATCCCGAGTATGTTGATTTTAATAGTGATAAAGATGAGTTGCTTGTGGATGATGATTTACTTGTTGACAACTCTAGTGATGAATACTATGATGAAACATCAATTAATCATGCTAATCAAATGAATGACAATGATAAGGAGAAAATTGAGCTTCTAACTAAAGAACTAAACACTCTTAAGTTGGCTCATGAAACTATCTTCGAAGATCATCGAGAACTTTTAAGGGCTCATGAGAAGTTACGCTTTGAAAAGCTCAATCTTGAGCAAGAGCATGAGTTCTTAAAGGCAATCAATGATGATCTCCGCAAGAAAAGTTCTTCTTACATTGCCAAGCGTTTACTCTTATCTACTTACATGCCTCAAGTCTAGTCTAGTAACAAGTACAAGAAAGATACTTCCTCTAGTAGTAACAATAATAATGTCAAATCCAATGTTGTTGCTTCTAGTAGTTCTGTTGATTCCACTAATGATTCTCTTAGCCAAGTTACACTTGAGCAAGAAAATAGTTTATTGAAGGGAATTATAGAGAAAGGTGTTTACAAGAGCCTTGCCGGGAGTAAGCAATTCAAGGAAATTGTACGCAAGCAAGGAAGACACCGGAAGAATCAAGGTGTTGGTTTTGAACGAAAGTTCAACGCCAATGGAGTTGAGCGGGAAGAAGATCAATACCCCAAGACAAAGTTTGTTCCTCAACAAGAGAAGTATGATCCTACTTCCTTCAAGGGGAAACAAGCTCAAGATGATCTTCCACCACAAGACCACAAGAACAAAGGCAAGGACAAGCTTCAAGAAGAGATTGATGCATTATAAGAAGCCCCTAAAGCCTCGTTCAAGTGGGTCCCCAAGACTACGTCAAGTTCTACTTCATCAAGTACAACTACAACTCCAAGGATTCCCATCAAGATGATGTGGATCCCAAAGAAGAAGAACTAGAGAGTTCTTGAGGGTGACTCCGCCAACATTCTTCACTCATATCATTTTGGAAAGAACAAGTGCAATCAACTTTCACATCTTGCACTAGTTCAAGGAGTCACAAACCCTCATGTTGGTAAGGCAAGGGACAAGGTAACCTAATGTTTTCATGGACATCATCTTGTGTGTGCATCACTCTATGTCTATGGATATTCTTGTTTGTTCCTTGTGGGACTAACCCATGTAGGCAAGTTGAAAGTGCAACTCACTCCAAAGGATTGCTCCAAATGATCTACATCAACATTGAGCATCTACATCTTCAACACCTACATGAAGTCATCATTGACAAAACCCAAGGTTAGTTCATCCCTCTAAGGGGGATCTCACATCTAGGGGGAGCTTAACTCTAAGAATTGAGTCAAAGTAACTCTAATGGTGTGAACAGATTAATGCATTATGTAAAAGTGGTAACCCCACTTGAGCTTAAACGATGAGTATGACCTATGATCAAATGTTCTTATTTGACTCCTAAGTCAATATACTCATATATAGATGACCTAGTCATCGCCAATTGCTCGATAGATGCTAGAATTGGTTGTGCATGCTTTGCCACATATTTCATTTGCCATCTTATTGTGTGAGCATGTTGGTGCATATTTTACTCATTCAAGGACATCCACTTGTTGTTTTGTTTGTTTGGATTCTTTTCCTTGTGCCAAGTGGATGGACAAGAATGCCTAAGAACCTTCTTTAGCTATCTATGCTTTTCTCGTCTCAAACTCTATTCATGCTACATCACAAAATTTGATCAAGTCAGATTCGAACCACTCTGTGTGAGGAGCACTCGGAGTCCCCGATTCGTCATAGACTTAAACTTCCAAAACCTCTTAGTGATTCTCAGTTTGACCGATCCTTCCATTTCGGTCCTACCGAGATCATCAAGTTGATCTGAGTTTTCAATCTTGGTGCAACGGATTTGAACTTTTCGGTCTCACCGATTTGCTGTAACTGAACACAGTTATGCATCTCGGTGCCACCGAGTTGTTCCACTCGGTCACACCGACAGGGTCGAGCTATATATATAGCCATGGGCAAAATTTTGGAAATTTCTCTGAAACCCTTCGCCCGCACAACAGCTCACTCTGCCATCGTGGTCTCCGGATCATCTCCTTGTCGCCAGCAGCCTCCTGTTGCTGGTCTCCGCCTCCGTCAATGGATTTTGTCCCCGCCGTTGCCGCCGTAGCAAGTCCACCGCCAAGCTAGGGTATGGACTTAATCTTTGTGCTATCCACGTCTGATTCCTGGCACATTGTTTTTATATATATTCTTGCCATGATTGAAACTCTTTTATCTAGCCAAAGTAGTTCATAGATTAGATGTGATTCAAATTTTTAGGTTTAGGTTTCGGCCGAAACCATCTCGTAACCACCGAGTTGAAAAACTCAGTCTCACCGATTTGGCTTATGCCATTGCACTAGTGACTCCCAGTCTGACCGAGAATTACTAATCGGTGCAACCGATTTGAGGATACTGTGAAACCCTAGCAGTCTCGGTACCACCGAACTAAAACTCGGCCCAACCGAGATCATCAGTTTAGGTTCCAAAACTGCTTCGATATCACCGAGTTTGAAAATCGGTGGATCCGAAATGCTTTCTGTGGAAAACTAAGACTAAACTTTTGAGTCATTCTTTTGCAAAAACCTCTGCATTTTGTGATGCTCATCTTTTCTATCTCATCTATAACTCTTCACAGGGTCAGCAGTCAACTTTTGCAGTATGTCTGATCAAAGTGACAGCCATAACAGGTCAGAAGAGCAGATGGACTTGAGTGAGGGCACTAGTCCCTCAACTTCAGATGAAGGGAGCAGAAGTACTTCTAGCAATTTGCCTAAGGCTGCAACTAGGCAAAGGAGGAAAAGAACTTCAGATTCAGAGGATGAAGATTACAAAGCTGAGGAAGATGAGGCTACTTCCAAGAAAGTGGTGCTCAAGAAGGAATATGGCTCAGCAAAGGATATAAAGTCAGGCATGAAGATTAAAAGGCCTGCAAGAAGGCAACCTATGCCCAAGGCCAGAGCATCAACTCAACTGCTTGAAAATCCTGTTCCCAAAGAGCCAGCTGATGAAAGCAAGAAGAGGAAGGAAAGGGTCAAGAAGACCATGGCCAAAGTTGTGGTCAACCTTCCATGATGGAAGAGGAAGAGCTTTCTGTACCAGCACCAAAGGCACCAAAACTTATGGGTGATGCTATTAAATCTGGGGCTGCAACATCTAAGCCCAAGGAAGCACCCAAAGCTGCCCCCAAGGCCAAGTCTGCACCAAAGAAGAATACCAGGAGTATTCCAGCTGCTGAGAAGAACAAGGCCCCAGTGCCTGAGGTTGCTGAGGAGGAAGATGAAGAAGGATAGGTTATAAGGAAGCTCAAACCAAAGATACCAGACCACAATGATGCCCATCCTGTGGCTGAGGACATGAGAATCAGGAAGGATTGAGGGCTGAGACTGTGGAGAATGGCAGATCCATATGCCACAAGGAGAAGAACTGCTGTTGATTACAGGTTCCATACAAAGGAACAACATGACTTCTATGAGACAATTCTGTTGGACAAGAAGCCCATAGTCTGTGACATGAGGTGGGTTGATTGGAAATTCATCAAGGAAAATGAACATCACTATCCTGGAGTGCAAGACAACTTTGTTGCTTGTGGAGTTGCAGATTTTGTTGGGCAAAAGCTCACAAATTGGAATGATTAACTTATCATGCAATTCTACTCCACAACACATTTTTACCCAGATGGAAGAATAGTTTGGATGTCTGAAGGTACAAGGTACCAGTCCACTATTGAAGAATGGGCAAGTCTGATCAATGCCCCAAAGGAAAATGATGATGATCTGGATGTATATGCCAAGAAGAAAATGGGACACAATACCATGGCACACATGTACAAGGAGATCCCAGACAAAGTCCTAGAGACTTTCACTTTTGGATCAGTCCATTTTCTGTTGTCAGGGCTGCCTACTATCAATTGGATTCTGAGGCACACTTTGTTGCCCAAGTCAGGTGACCACAACATGATCAGAGGGCATGCCATCAATATGTTGCATTTATTTGATGTGCCACAAAAATTCAAAGTCATGAGCCTCATAGTTGAAACCATAAAGAGGACTGCAGCAGATCAGAAGAGGAGCTGTGGATATGCCCCTCAGATTCAGGAATTGATAAACTCAAAGATGGGCACAAGAAAATATCAGTTGGATAAGGAACACTTTCCACTTTATCCAGACTTTGAGGACAATGAGGTTGTCATGAATGAGGATGATCCATCATCAGTTCAAGCTCAAGAGAAGAAGGAGAAGGCAAGGAAAGAGAAGGCTGCCAAGATGCCAACTCAAGAGGAGGCATCTGAATATTTCTTGAAAACCAAACAGGAGCAACTTGGTTACTTGATAGCATCATCTCTGAGGATTGAGAAGGGGTTGGCCACCCTAACTCAAAACCAGGAGAGCCTGGAAAGAATCATGGAACAAAAATTCTATGATCTAGATGTCAAGGTAACTGAGATTCAGTCAGTTGTGGAGCAGCTACAGGATGACATGCAGGAGAGGAAGGGCAAGACTACCACCAATGTGTTTGCCAGAGTGCCCAGAGCCCAGAGGTCAGTTGCAGTGCCAGTGACAGACACTAGAGCAACAACTTCAGCACCAGCTACTACCCCTTCAGCTCCAATGCAACCAGCTTCAGCATCAACTCCAGCACCCTCTACATCAACTGAAGCCTTCATCCTTGGAGTTATCAGGACACCACCATCAGAAGATCAAGCCTGAGAGTCGATCTAGCACTATGCATTTTCTATGAACTTTTTGGTAACTTGTTGCCAAAGGGGGAGAAAAATGTATAGATCATAGGCTTTGAGAGAGAGAGTGTTGCTTTTGTTCTCTCTTGCTTTATTTGGTGGTTTTTCAATCTTTGTTTGCTTTTGGTTGAGATACTATGCTTGTGAGACATTGATGATCATGTGTTTGATCATAAGCTACACTTATGCATGCTTGATATTATCCTATCTATCTTATGTGATCACTCACTATGCTTGGTGATGAGTGCATGTATTCATTGTTTATTATTTTGAGTGCTCCACCAAGATGTATGTGACATGGAAGAGTAACCCATGAGCCTAATTCATTGTGCATTTGTAGTCCAAAGCAAATCTAAAACTATGCACAAATTTAGGGGGAGCTCTTGCTTATCACATACTTCTCAAAGCGACGATGTTATTTAAATTTTATTATCATTTGTCGAAGCTTTGATCTATATGTTGTCATCAATTACCAAAAAGGGGGAGATTGAAAGTGCAACTATCCCTAGGTGGTTTTGGTAATTCATAACAACATATAGCTCATTGAGCTAATGCTATTCCAAGACTATTGGTTCAGGAAAGCTCAATGAATGGCATGGCATAGATGATGAAAGTGGATCCCTCAAAATACTAAGGACAAAGGATTGGCTCAAGCTCAAAAGCTCAAGACTCTTCATTTTACATTTTAGTGATCCAAGATCACATTGAGTCTATAGGAAAAGCCAATACTATCAAGAAGGGACGAGGTGTTGCTTAATGAGCCTCTTGCTTCATGTGCTTAGTGATATGCTCCAAAACCCTCAACTACTTTCCCACATCCACAAATGACCTAAACCCAAAGCCAAAATCGGTCACACCGATTCTTCCAATCCGGCGCCACCGATTCCAAAAGTCATAGCCACTGCCACAAACCCTAAGCAAATCGGTCTTACCGATAGGGATCTCGGTCTCACCGAGATGGGATTGTAATCTCTTTGTTTCCCTTCGTAACATTTCGTTCTAACCGAAGTGAGCGACCGGTCCCACCAATATTGCAATGTAAACTCTCTGTTTCCTTTTTGTAACATTTCGGTGTCACCGAAAAGAGCAAATCGGTCCCATCGAGTTTACCTGACCAACTCTCTGGAAAGCTTATTACCAAATTGGTCTCACCGAGTTTGTGTAATCGGTCTCACTGAGATTACATTATGCCCTAGCCCTAACCGAATCGGTCTCACCGAGATGCATGTCAGTCCCACCGAAAATCACTAACGGTCACTAGGTTTACTAAATCGGTCCGACCGAGTTTAACTATTCGGTCCCACTGAGTTTGGTAAATTGTGTGTAACGGTTAGATTTTGTGTGGAGGCTATATATACCCCTCCACCTCCTCTTCATTCGTGGAGAGAGCCATCAGACTAAACCTACACTTCCAACTTACCATTTCTAAGAGAGAACCACCTACTCATGTGTTGAGGCCAAGATATTCCATTCCTACCATATGAATCTTGATCTCTAGCCTTCCCCAAGTTGCTTTCCACTCAAACCCTCTTTCCACCAGATCCAAATCCTATGAGAGAGAGTTGAGTGTTGGGGAGACTATCAATTGAAGCACAAGAGCAAGGAGTTCATCATCAATGCACCATTTGTTACTTCTTGGAGAGTGGTGTCTCCTAGATTGGCTAGGTGTCACTTGGGAGCCTTCGACAAGATTGTGGAGTTGAACCAAGGAGTTTGTAAGGGCAAGGAGATCGCCTACTTCGTGAAGATCTACCGCTAGTGAGGCAAGTCCTTCGTGGACGACGACCATGGTGGGATAGACAAGGTTGCTTCTTCGTGGACCCTTCGTGGGTGGAGCCCTCCGTGGACTCGCGCAGCCGTTACCCTTCGTGGGTTGAAGTCTCCATCAATGTGGATGTATGATAGCACCACCTATCGGAACCACGCCAAAAACATCAGTGTCTCCAATTGCGTTTGAATCCTCCAAACCCTTCCCTTTACTTTCTTGCAAGTTTCATGCTTTAATTTCCGCTGCCTATACACTCTTTGCATGCTTGCTTGAATTGTGTGATGATTGCTTGACTTGTCCTAAAATAGCTAAAATCTGCCAAACTCTAAAATTGGGAAAAGGTTAAGTTTTTATTGGTCAAGTAGTCTAATCACCCCCCTCTAGACATACTTCAAGGCCCTACAGTATGTGACTCCTGCAATGATCCAATTAGTTTTTGTTCTAGTGCCTTATTCATTGCAAATTTTTGCTACCTAGGTGACCCTGTTCTTGAGCTTGCATGTCAAATTTATATGGTCCCAAGTAGTTCCAATGCATGATATAGTCACTAGGCACTTGTGGGAGTAGTTGCTATCAATTTTGTTGAGTTTGGTTTAGTTTTATTTTGAGTTACTAAAATTTTCAGAATTTTTTTAGAGGAAGAATTATGTCTAGGAAAATGTACCAAGGCGGTTCTTCAAGGAAGCAAGGACCCAGGCTCGCAATGCGTGAGCCGGACGATGAACCACCGAGGGAAGCTCAAGTACGGCCTTGTGAATGGCCGTCAGAGGAGTTTATGGTCAAAGCAGGCATTAAGGATGAATTTGACGCGTATGTGCATAATGCTGATCTTGAGGACTTCATGGCAGATAAGTGCTCCCAACACTACTACCTTACTGATTCCTTTGTGAGAAGGTTTAAATTCACATCTTCGCGCAATTCTCACGACGTCCTATTTGATCTTTATGATAAATCATATACCATGGACCTAGAAGATTTTATTACTGCTTGTAAACTCCCGCATTGGGGCAATGTTAACGAACCTCGTAAATCTAAATATAAAGACTTTCTTGCTAGTATCACTGTGGGAGAATCCAGAGAAATAGCAAAATCTACCATAGGGAGCATTCATTTTCTTGCTATACATTATTTTGCTCTCTTCATAGGTAGATGCATTAACGGTAAAGATGAAGCTTGTCACATGTGTGTTCTGGATCTTAGTGTTCTCAAGAGTGCTGTATTAGGTGATAAACAATATAACTTGGGGGCAATTGTTGCACGTAGGTTGCATAATAATGGTTTAGTTGGAGACTTGTTTGGAGGGATTTAGGCAACCCGTGTGGCTAATTATCTTGGTATACCTGTACATGGAGGTGACAGGGAGTTGCCTCCTGCTTATCTAGATTATAATGCCATGGTTAACCATCAGTTTCTTGAGAGGAATGAACAATTCCTCCAATACCGACTAATCTTTGACAGACGTCACACTGTCCATGTTGCTCTCCCTGCTCGTGGTTTATTTGACTTTCAAGCAAAAAGGAGATATATTATAACCAGGGAGGAGGCGAACGAGTACGAGAGGAGGACGGAGGCAACCCGCCTCCAAGCTGCAGCCCATGAGGCAGTAGCTGCTGCATTTTAGTACGACCCCAGCTACCACTTTGATCCATGTGCATCGACCAACTTAGGCCAAAAGCCTAAGCTTGGGGGAGTACATATTTCTCACCGGCATTACGTTCATGTTCACACACTCATTCTAGTTGTCGGTACTCATACTTTTTCATTGTACTATCCATGCTAGTTTATTTTCTTTTTCTAGCTTTCTTATTGTGTGTTTGAATAACCTTCAAAAATATATTATTAGTTGTATCTTTTAGCTAGTTTAATTTCCGTACCGGTAATAGTAATTAAAAGAAAACCCAAAAATATTTCTCGTTCTTCTTTTGCTTGTTGGGAGCTTTCTCGTGTAAATAGTTTTATTTCTTTTCTTTTCTTTGGGGGCCGAGAGGACAAGACCATGATGAAAATGTTGAGTGGCTCTCATATGCACTATTGTTGATTTAACCAAGAGCCCATATTACCTTGTCTTCTCCCTTGAATTGAATGCTTGCAGATTCCAGCTTAGTCCAATGCACATGCACTATTATTATTATCCACACCGTTCGGTCGTGCAAGTGAAAGGCAATAATGACGATATATGATGAAATGATTGAGATGAGAGAAGCTGGTATGAACTCGACCTCTCTTGTTTTTGTAAATATGATTAGTTCATCATTCCTGATTCAACCTATTATGAATAAACATGTTTGCAATGACAATTAGAGATTATAGTTGCTTATGCCATGCTTAATTAGCTAGGAGTCTATAATGGTTTACCTTGCGTGCCAACATGCTATTAAAATGGTTGTGATGTGGTATAATAGGGTGGTATCCTCCTTTGAATGATTCAAGTGACTTGACTTGGCACATGTTCACACATGTAGTTGAAACAAAATCAACATAGCCTTCATGATATTTATGTTCATGGTGGATTATATCCTGCTCATTGAGGGAGTCCTGGATTAGGGGGTGTCCGGATAGCCGAACTACCACCGTTGGCTGGACTCCTAGACTATGAAGATACAAGATTGAAGACTTCGTCCCGTGTCTGGATGGGACTTTCCTTGGCGTGGAAGGCAAGCTTGGCGATACGGATATGTAGATCTCCTACCATTGTAACCGACTCTGTGTAACCCTAACCCTCAAAACTATACCCATCACCTGGCCATTCGCGGTCTGGGGGCTTGATACGGTTGGACCCCTTAAAGGAGGAACCCACAAGCAAAAATACCTATTGGTCATGGTGGATAAATTCACCAAATGGATAGAGGCAAAGCCTGTTAAGACGGCCGAATCCGGACCTGTGATAGACTTCATATCAGGGGTAGTACACCGTTACGGCGTCCCCCATAGCGTCATCACTGATAATGGCACGAACTTCACGGCCGACGAGGTCAAACTCTGGTGCAAAAACATGGGCATCAAGCTCGACTATGCTTCAGTCTATCACCCTCAAACTAACGGTCAAGTCGAGCGAGCAAATGGTCTAATCATGAGCGGCATTAAACCCAGACTAGTGCGGTCCCTCAAGGAATCTAATATGCACTGGGTAGAGGAGCTCGACTCGGTACTCTGGGGGTTGAGGACCATGCCGACTCGCACTACCAGATTCACACCAGTTTTTATGGTGTACGGCGCAGAGGCAGTTTTGCCCTGCGACATAATTCATGACTCACCTCGCGTGCACATGTACGAAGAAAGAGAAGCCGAGCTTGATCGGCAGGACAGTTTGAACGCCTTGGAGGAGGAGCGCGACGTGGCAAAGGCCCATTCCGCATTCTATCAACAGCATGCTCGAAGATACCAAAGCAGAGAAGTACGGGCCAAAGCTCACAATGTTGGCGAATTAGTTCTACGCCTGTCGGACAAGAAAAAGGACAAACTCAAGCCCAAATGGGAGGGTCCCTTCATCATCGACCAAGTCCTGACCAACGGAGCGTACTGTCTGCGGAATGCATCGGATAACCGACTGGAGCCGAACCCATGGAATGCATCCCGTCTCCGAAGATTCTACGCCTAGTGCCGGACTCTGGGTTCATCTCCTTCCTCTGTCTATATTTTATACTTTAACTGTCTTTTATTTCTCTCCTTCTCCCTCCTTTTTCTGAAGCCGTTGGAGGCTCGTTTGTGCACTATTCGCACACACTTGACGCATTGTCTATGCTCAGTATACCTGGGGGCTTCTTTAACAGAAGCTTATTTCTACGGGCTTTATGCCCAACACATGTGTCACACTTCCGCATGTACCTTTTATTCACCATTATATGCATCGATATGACTTAAGTTTTGGCCAAGCTGGGTTGCTTGGCTCCTGTGCTTACCCCTACGTTCCCGATTGTTCGGCTAGGTGGTAAAGGGAGCACCTCTGCGATTGTTGCCGCCGGGTCAGCCGGACGTGTACCTCAGACTGGGTGAAGCCGAAAGCTAGCGTTCTTAAGGGAATATTCGGTCGGTGAAATAAAAGACGATTTCTTACTTACTCATTTATCTACCCCCAGATGTTTTTCTGCTTTTTTCGCAGTCCGTACATGCACTTTAGGGCATGCCTCCCAGGGAAAGGAACCCCTAACCTAACTATTCTCCCTGGAAGATATTTCTTACTAACCATGTAATATAACATAACTAGTTGGGCACTTGTCTGATAGAGCACTAATGACCCCTACGCCTGGTCTCCACGCATGCCCTGGTTCTTACATAACCGCGAGGGTATTCGGACACACTCCGGACTATCGAGTCCCAAGGTTGAAGCGAAAGGGTCCGCTACGACAAAAGATCTACAATCCGGCTAGAAGGCATTTTACATGTCATTTTTAATTACATAGTCAAATTGACTGATTGTATTCCTCTTCAATACCATCTAATAGGCTGTCTAGTTTATAGTCCCGCTGGGAATACTTTGCGGCCAACTCTACTTGGCCGTACACTAAGCTCACAGGGATCTCCTTCCCATCGGGCCCCACAGGTCCGACCTCGGCCATGTGGTTTGGGTCAGCCTTCATGTACCGCGTCTTCACCATGGCCCAGGCCTCCCTGGCGCCTTGACGACAGGCCGATATCTTCCATAGCCGGAAGCGCCGCCGTGCTCCCTGAAGCCTCTCTGCAATCTCTCCAAGGCCTTCGGTTAGGGAGATGGATGGCCACAAGGCTTGGGCGACGTCCCTCATCACCTGCCGAACTCGTTCGTGCAGTTGTAGCAACTCGAGAAGTAGGTCACCCGTTGAACCGGGCATTTCCTCTGCAGGACGACCTGTGAGCATACCTACAGACATATTTCTGTTAGTCGACTTCCTCGCCGAACTCTTCTTTTCAAAAAAGCTTGCTCAAGCACTTACTATAAATGCCGCGACGAAGCCACCGATTCTCCTTAACGGAGTTAGACAGCTGGGCTCGAACATCCTTTAGTTCCTCACCCAGCTGGGTGTTGGCATCTTGGAGATTATTTTTCTCTTGCCTCACCCTTGTAAGCACATTCTCGCCGGCCTTTAACTAGCGCAGGAGATGTTGCTTGTCTGGATCTAGTCCGGCGCCATCTGCAATATTATTGTCAGACTTATACACACGCCGCACTTCACAAACTACTTTTCTTTTGAAGTATATATTACCGGAGGGGGTCTCTGTGGCTCCCCCTTGGGCGGCTAGTGCGGCCTCAAGCTGGGCCTTGCACTCTTCAAGCTCTTGAGATAGTCGGGTATTCTTTTCCGTAAGATCCTGCATAACAAATGATCCTTAAATCAGTTCTCCTAACTATTTTAAGTCTCGGGGGCTACTGGCATACATAATTGTCAAATCTCCTCACCCGCATGTCCTTTACATACTGCTCCGTGGCTCTGGCTAGACCATCTTGAGCAGCACGGAGGTGCGCATCTCCCGAATTGAAGGAGTTCAATGCCATTGGGAGAAACATGCGTCACGAAGAGCTGTCCGGCGACGCCTGTGATTCAAGGCACTCTCCACCTCGGAGTTGGTGGCGGACAATCTGTCGGCATCCTCTGTCGGAGGAGCATCCGATGCACGCCTCGTGTTCACCTCCGCTTCCGAACCCGGCGTTGGAGCCTCGCTGGCGGAGGCTCGATTGGCCATCTCTCCGGACACAGTCCGGCGAGCGCTCTTTTTCCTGAAAGGAGCACCGGCGTTAATATACCTTCCCGAAATCAATCCCGGGAATATGGTGACACGCCTTACCGTTGCGGCTGCGTTTCAATCCGGACCGCACTTCTTTTTAGCCTGCGTGGCCGCGCTGCCCCTTGTTGGCTAGTCGCCGCGGGCTCGGCTTCCCGCCTCGAAGGCACCCCCTGCGAAACACCATTGATATACAGTGATCAAAAATAAGCACGGATGAGTCATTATCAAAGTACTGGGGCTTCGGTCTCAGTTACCTGTGAGGCCGGAAGTATTCCGGGGTAATCTGCCGTAATGGCGACCAAGGCATTATCGATGCTTAGTTGGTGAAATACCCCATCAATCAGCTCCACCAATATGTCCGGATCCTCTTGGGAGGCCGGATCGAGGAACTGTTCCGGATCCTCGGGTTGCGGGGGCGGGCTGTTTATATCTTTTACGGCCTGACGCAGTTCCCGCGTCGAACTCACAAAATGAGATATATAACCATGGGAGTACGGATCGAATGTGCGAAAAAGGAGATGTTTGCTTACCCAGCTTCGAGGATTGTTCATAGAAAATCCATTCAATGGACTGATGCGGAGAAAATCCTCCTCTTCCCCCTTGTACAGCACGGACAAGATCTTTACCAGTTCGGTGACCGATCCCGGCCCCTTACGGCCGTGACGGGTGGCATCGTCCTCCCCGTTGAAATCCCACATGGGGTGGCCCCTATACTGAAGTGGCTGCACCCCCCGCAAAATGCATATGGCCATGACACTGATCATGGTCAGTCCGGAATGAGCTAGCAACCTTATTTGGCTCAGCAGGTAAAGGACGTCCCTGTCGCTGTCCCTCTGGGGGCTCCGTGGACGCCAACTTAGGCGTTTCTTCAAGGGAGCATTACTGAACTCTGGGAGGCCGGACCGAACGGGATCCGGTAGCAGGGCATCTTCTATATAAAACCATTCTGAAGGCCAGTCTTCGGACGCCTTCTTCGGGGTTCCGGATAGATATCCGGTCCCGGCGATGCGCCATAGCTCGGCTCCGCCCACTTGATATATTGACCCCTCATGAGAACGGGGTACGAGGCAGAATAATCTCTTCCACAGCGCAAAATGAGCCTCGACACCCAAAAACAGTTCGCAAAGGGCCACAAAGCCCACGATGTGTAGAATGGAGGCAGGCGTAAGGTGGTGCAGCTGGAGGCCATAGAACTCCAGGAGCCCCCGGAGAAACGGATGTATTGGAAATCCGAGTCCTCTTATCAGATAAGAGACAAAGCATACCCGCTCTCCTTTGGAAGGATCGGGGACGCTCTCCGCTTGCTTTCCGCCCTTATAGGTGGCGAGTCCGGCTTGAACCGGCACCATGAAGGTTGGGGGAAGAAATCCCTTGGTTTGGAGCGTCACTAGCTTGCTATGCGGGACTGAGCACCTCTCCCAATCCCCAAGCTGGGGGCTGGGAGCGCGAGAGGAGGAGCCGTGTCGACTGTCCATGATGGAATGGGTTTTTTTATCAGAGGCGCTTCGATGAAAGCTTGCGAAAGGGGGATGGTGTGATTCAGATCTAGATCCTCGTCTCTTTTTATAGGCGGCTCGTTTGCGCAGCTAGGGGGGAAAGTGTAAAAATACCCTGGCTTTTCGCATTCGTTCGACAGGTGGAAGATGGCCATTATTGGGCGTGGAAGCCAAGGAGCGCAGCATTTATTAGAAGCCGGACACTATTTGACAAGTATATGGAATTTGGAGAAGAACCCGCCTCGCAATGCCGAAGACAATCTACGCACCAGACTCGTCGTCATTGAAGCCTGGTTCGGGGGCTACTGAGGGAGTCCTGGATTAGGGGGTGTCCGGATAGCCGAACTATCACCGTTGGCCGGACTCCTAGACTATGAAGATACAAGATTGAAGACTTCGTCCCGTGTCCGGATGGGACTTTCCTTGGCGTGGAAGGCAAGCTTGGCGATACGGATATGTAGATCTCCTACCATTGTAACCGACTCTGTGTAACCCTAACCCTAACCCTCTCCCGTGTCCGGATGGGACTTTCCTTGGCGTGGAAGGCAAGCTTGGCAGGAGTAGGGTTTTACCTCCATCGAGAGAGCCCGAACCTGGGTAAAAACATCGTGTCCCTTGTCTCCTGTTACCATCCGCCTAGACGCACAGTTCGGGACCCCCTACCCGAGATCCGCCGATTTGACACCGACACTCATGCTTGCACTCAGTGTTGATTAATTTTAATGCTTGTTCATGACTGTTGTCGCTCTCTAGTTGGTTGCTTCCCAATCTTCTTTCTAGCCTTCACTTGTACTAAGCGGGAATACTGCTTGTGCATCCACTTCCATAAACCCCGAAGTTATTCCATATGAGTCCACCATACCTTCCTATATGCGGTATCTACCTCCCGTTCCAAGTAAATTTGTATGTGCCAAACTCCAAACCTTCAAATGAAATTCTATTTTGTATGCTCGAATAGCTCATGTATCAACTAGGGTTGTCTATATCTTCTATGTTAGGCGGGTTATTCTCAAGAGGAGTGGACTCCGCTCCTCATTCACGAGAAAATGGCTGGTAACCGGGATGCCCAGTCCCATGCTCAAATCAAATCAAAATAATTACAAACAAAACTCCCCCAGGATTGTTGTTAGTTGGAGGCACCCGTTGTTTCGGGCAAGTCATGGATTGATGCTTATTGGTGGAGGGGGAGTATAAACTTTACCATTCTATTTGGGAACTGCCTATAATGTGTGTAGCATGGAAGATATCGAGATCTCTCAGTTGTTATGTTGACAATGAAAGTATACCGCTCAAAATGTTATTTATCTCCATTTCAAAATCGAGCTCTGGTACCTCTACAAATCCCTGCTTCCCTCTGTGAAGGGCCCATCTATTTACTTTTATGTTGAGTCATCATCCTCTTATCAAAAAGCACCAGTTAGAGAGCACCGCTGTCATTTGCATGCATTACTATTAAATTATATTGAGTATGACTGGATCTCTTTTACCATGAATTACAATGTCTAGTAAGTCCTTGATCTTCAAAGGTGCTCTGCATTTATGTTTTGCTGTCTCAGAAAGGGTTAGCAAGATACCATCTTGTTATATCATATTATGATTATTTTGAGAAAGTGTTGTCATCCGAGATTTATTATTATTGCTCGCTAGTTGATTATGCCATTGATATGAGTAAACATGAGACCTAAGTGTTATTGTGAATATGGTTAGTTCATAATCTTTGCTGAAAACTTGAATGCTGGCTTTACATATTGCAACAACAAGAGAAAACAGTGTTTGTAAAAGTTTTTCTTTATCACATTCAGTTTGTCAACTGAATTGCTTGAGGACAAGCAAAGGTTTAAGCTTGGGGGATTTGATACGTCAGCATCGTATCTACTTTTCCAAACACTTTTGCCCTTGTTTTGGACTCTAACTTGCATGATTTGAATGGAACTAACCCAGACTGACGCTGTTTTCAGCAGAACTGCCATGGTGTTATTTTTGTCCAGAAATAAAAGTTCTTGGAATGACCTAAAAATCCACGGAGTAACTTTTTGGAATTAATAAAAAATACTGGCGAAAGAATCAGCACCAGGGGGCCCCCACCCTATCCACGAGGGTGGGGGCGCGCCCCCTGCCTCATGGGCCCCCTGAAGCTCCACCGACCTCAACTCCAACTCCATATATTCACGTTCGGGGAGAAAAAAATCAGAGAGAAGGATTCATCGCGTTTTACGATACTGATCCGCCGCCAAGCCCTAATCTCTCTTGGGAGGGCTGATCTTGAGTCTGTTCGGGGCTTCGAAGAGGGGATCTGTCGTCGTCATCATCATCAACCTTCTTCCATCACCAATTTCATGATGCTCACCGCCGTGCGTGAGTAATTCCATTGTAGGCTTGCTGGGCGGTGATGGGTTGGATGAGATTTACTATGTAATTGAGTTAGTTTTGTTAGGGTTTGATCCCTAGTATCCACTATGTTCTGAGATTGATGTTGCTATGACTTTGCTATGCTTAATGCTTGTCACTAGGGCTCGAGTGCCATGATTTCAGACCTGAGTCTATTATGTTTTCATGAATATATGTGAATTCTTAATCCTATCTTGCAAGTCTATAGTCACCTATTATGTGTTATGATCCGTTAACCCCGAAGTGACTATAATCGGGATCCTTACCGGTGATGACCGTAGTTTGAGGAGGTCATGTATTCACTAAGTGTTAATGCTTTGGTCCAGTACCCTATTAAAAGGAGGCCTTAATATCCCTTAGTTTCCAATAGGACCTCGCTGCCACGGGAGGGTAGGACAAAAGATGTCATGAAAGTTCTTTTCCATAAGCACGTATGACTATATTTGGAATACATGCCTACATTATATTGATGAACTGGAGCTAGTTCTATGTCACCCTATGTTATAACTATTACATGAGGAATCACATCCGACATAATTATCCATCACTGATCCAATGCCTACGAGCGTTTCACATATTGCTCTTTGCTTAGTTACTTTACCGTTGCTGCTGTTACAATTACGACAAAGCTGCTACTGTTACTTTTGCCACTGCTACCGTTACTTCCATACTACTTTGTAACTAAATACTTTGCTGCAGATATTAAGTTATCCAGGTGTGGTTGAATTGACAACTCAACTGCTAATACTTGAGAATATTCTTTGGCTCCCCTTGTGTCGAATCAATAAATTTGGGTTGAATACTCTACCCTCGAAAACTGTTGCGATCCCCTATACTTGTGGGTTATTATCACGCGTCATAGAAGTGCTTTCGTCAAGGGTGACCGAAACATGTCATCCACCATAACAGTCGCCGTTAAGCTATCGGGTTCCGGTTTGGATCCGATAACCGGTTAACATCCCGGACCAATGGGGATTTTCCATGTGTAAAATTCTCAATGGCCAGAGGAACCACGTGTCGGCTCACCGTTGGGACATATGTCATCCACTCATTGGACCGAAGGTGCTTATGATACGTCGACACATGGCATGGCCCAACAGAGGCCCATTCTGGTGAAAAGGCCAGTCCGTTTGACTTGGTCAAAAGGTAGCGGGCCGGCCCATGGAAAGCCTGTTAACGCCTATTCGCATATAGGCCATTTACAACCCGCTAAGTCACGACCCGTTATGGTCTGAATTAGGCCCATTAACTTCATATGGGCTGACCAATATGATTCCAGCCCGTTGTAACTTCCGGTCCATGTATGGCCCATGAGGTCTTTCGGCCCAGATGAGGCCCTTTGTAACTCTTGGCCCATTAACGACCCATGGTGAAACTAATCCGTAATGAATAGTGTATCACTTTATACCTATTAGCGGCCCATTATTCCACTGGGCCGTTTCCAGCCCGTGTCACCTTTTGGCCTTCTCAGGTCCATTTATTCTTGGGCTCATTTCCAGCATTCGGTTACTTACGGCCCGTTACTAGCCTTTTCTGCTTGTGGGCCAAATTCAGCCCGTGGTTACAGTCGGCCCATTTGTGGCCTGTTAATCTGTTGGGCCGTTTTCATAGCGTCATCAAATATGGCCTATTAACGACAGCCCGTTATGGTCAGCCCATGAATGACCAATTCCAATTCTAACCCGTTTACGACCCATAATGTGGTCCATTATTGGCCCATATTTGGCCAATCGATCATATGGACCGTAGAAGGCCCATTGTTTCTACGGCTCGTAGGAGGCCCATGGTCACTACGGTAATTATGTAGCCCATGGTTATTGTGGCCTAGTTCTAAAAAATAGGTTACTACGGCCACTAGCAAACCGTGGAAAAAGAACTGCACTGACTACAAGCAAACAAATAAACAAGACAACAAGGAAATAAATAAGCAAGCAACTTGCACTAGGCTATCACGGCTATTACACATATTACATCCACTCAACATCAAAGTTCGCCACTAGTGCAAATATAGGGAACAAAGCAGCATATCACATACACTAGTTGTCAAAGTTGGAGACCAATGCAAATAAACGCCACAGCAAAACAGGTCAAGAACTGAAACCGCTTCAGAAGAGCTCAAGAAACAATATCCTGGGTGCCCATAATGCTGGCAAGATGCTTAGCAAGCATGTTAACTTCCTCTTGTTTGGCGCTTAAATCCTCCAGCGCTTGCTATTGTACCAGAAAGTATGCATCTGAATTCTGCAGCAAAGCTGACTGATGCCTTTCAGCTTGTAGCTGAGACTGAAGAAGTCAAAGTGATTCAGGCAGCGAGTTCGAAGATCTTGTGCCAGCGGTACTGGCCAGTAACTCGAAAACTACGTCAAAGGAGGACTATGGGGTTGTCTCACTATCTACAAGATTGTTTTTATCACCTTTCTTGGAGACCAACAGGGTTGTCTCACTATCTTGAACCTTATCTGCATTACTTTCTCTACCAGTACATAGTGGGGTGCTCTTCTCCAATATTCTATTCGCATTCTACAAGAGAAACGAGCAGACACATCACAGGTTTAGCATGTAGTATACGAAACTCATTTTTGTAAAACCTATTCAGTAGTAAGGTGGACATGATAACAACATGAAACAAACATACAAATATGTACTATGGTCACTGTATTGTCCATACCATTCTAGTTTATGTTGTCAAATCAAGATAGAGACATAATTTCAAATCATATATTTTTAAGACACAATAGCATAGACAGAATATAAGTGTGAGAAACTACACAGCACTGACAACACTTGTAATGTACATCACATGAGAACATAACTGTTTATACAACTGAAACTGAAATCAACATAGAGCAAGAAGTTAGAACATCAATCACTTAAAGAAATAGGTTTGAAACGTACCGGCTGCGCCATTGAAATTTCAATTGGATCCTTCAAATTTAAAAGTAGTTGGTATGAGTAAATATTTTGATGCAAGAGCAAAGGAGTATGGACCATAGCTACGAAATCTGACCTGAGAACAGTTGCTCTTCTGCTTTAAACATGGAGTTTGGGTTCATTGTGGTGGCCTTCGTGCTTTGGGCACTGCATTTGCTTTACAAACTGCTTGTGTGTGTGTGTGGGGGGGGGGATCCTCTATGGTGGACATGGTGCTGTGTCATCTAGAAGTGGGTTACTATCCATTGGGGTTGGGGTTAGATGGGTTGTAGCTGGTTCTCTGTCCAACGGTGTAAGTGTGCAATCTGGAAGAGTCTTGAATATGTCTGGTGGGCTAGTTCGTGGGCCAGTACAACCATGGTTCTATCTGCATCGACGGGTAGCACCATCTTTTGTGAAGAATGGGTTTTTGCTCCCTTAGATACTGCCATCACCATCTCCAATTCAAATGGCTGATAAACAAGAAAGAAATTGAACATACAGACATTGTCTGATAGACAAATGTGGTAATTCACATATATGTTGTCTAACCAAACATGACAGCATGACACAATTTCACATGTATGATGGCTAACTAAACAAGATAGCATGACACAGTTTCAGATATATGATGGATAACTTAACAGGATATAATGGCATAATTCAATATATGATGAGTATCTAAACAGGATGACATGAAAAAACTATATGATGTCTTTCTAAAATAGGTTGGGATGAAATAATTCACATACATGTTATCTAAGTATACAAGATGGCATGATATAATTGACATAATTGATTCATATACTAAGCAGCTGGCACTCGCATGTATGATCTCCAAACTAAGTAGATGGAATTGAATATTGTGCATATGATGTCTAAACTAAGCAATGCAAGACACCATATGAATGATATGCGAAATATAAACATTGCAAATTAGAGCATACCTCAGGTGGGATATAGGACTGGTCATCTGTCTCTGAATCCTCCTCTGAGGAGCTACCTGTAACCATCGAGATATATGCTTCAATAGGTACTATTGCTTGCTCTAAAGACCTTGTTTTCACTCCTGATTTTTTCATAACCGGCTCAAATGGCTGATACACATGAAGAGTAGTTCAATATACACAGATTGCCAACAAATGGATACGTAATTAAAAAAAGGATGGCATGAGATAATTCACATATATGATGCCTGGCTACATGGCAGTGCATAATTCACATATATGATAACTGGCTGAAAAACATGGCATTGCATAATTCACATATATGATATAGAAAGCAAACAGGAGGCATTCACACAAAGCATGTCCAATCTAAACAGATGGCATGGCAATGTAAGACACCATATGCATGATATGAGCAATATAACCCTGCCAAGTTAGAGCATGCACCTCGGGGGGGGGGGGGTATGACTGGTCATCTGTCTCTAAATCCTCCTCTAAGGAGCTATCTGTAAGCAACAAGAAATCTGCATCGACAGGTAGCACTGACTGCTCAGAAGACATTGTTTTCACTCTAGATTTTCCCATGACCTACTCAAACGGCTGATGCACAGGAAGAGTAGATGAATGTATAAACATTGTTGACAAATGGAATAGATTATGAAAAAACATGGCACAATACAATTCACATTTTGATGACTGGCTAAACATGATGAAATTGCATGATTCACATATATGATGCCTTGCTAAAGAAGATGGCATTGCATAATTCCCATATACTCCCTCTGTTCCTAAATATTTGTCTTTTTAGAGATTTCAAATGGATTATTGTCGGTGTCAAAACCGGCGGATCTCGGGTAGGGGGTCCCGAACTATGCATCTAAGGCTAATGGTAACAGGAGGCAGGGGACACGATGTTTTACCCAGGTTCGGGCCCTCTCGATGGAGGTAATACCCTACTTCCTGCTTGATTGATCTTGATGATATGAGTATTACAAGAGTTGATCTACCACGAGATCGTAGAGGCTAAACCCTAGAAGCTAGCCTATGATTATGATTGTCCTTGTCCTACGGACTAAACCCTCCGGTTTATATAGACACCGATGGGGGCTAGGGTTACACAGTTACGGTTACAGAGAAGGAAATCTACATATCAAAATATCCAAGCTTGCCTTTCACGCAAAGGAGAGTCCCATCCGGACACGGGACGAAGTCTTCAATCTTGTATCTTCATAGTCCAACAGTCTGGCCAAAGTATATAGTCCGGCTGTCCGAGGACCCCTTGATCCAGGACTCTCTCAGTAGCCCCTGAACCAGGCTTCAATGACAATGAGTCCGGCGCGCATATTTTCTTCAGCATTGCAAGGCGGGTTCCTTCTCCGAATACTCCATAGAAGATTTAGGACACAAGGGTCGTGTCCGGCTCTGCAAAACAAATTCCACATACCACCGTAGAGAGTATAATATTTCACAAATCTAATCCGCTGACAGCTTTTTATAGCATGATGCCACGGTTCGGCCTTTATTCCAACCATTTTCATAACTAGCCACTACACGCGCTGCGAGGCGGTTTTACTGGCACGTCTTGTCGAAGCAGAGATCGTGTCCCCCCTTATCACATGATTGCGTGCGTAACCCAACCGTGTTTGTTTAATATGACTCTTTGATTTTAGGCAAGTCCCAAACGATCACGCGGGGGACGCTTGATATTCATCCTCTTTATAAAGGGGGCCAAGGCCTGTCCTTTTCATTCCATGCTTGATCCTTCCCCTCCCGCACCTCGAGTTCCAACACCCAAGGCTCAAGACAAAGCTCTTCGGTCCTTCGACCATGTCCGGATCCAATCAAGGCCGATGGATGGCCTCCTCCATCACAGAGGAGGACATCCGGAAGCTTAGGGAGGCCAGGTATCTCACCACCGAGATTCTGCACAGGCTACCCGCTCAAGGGCGTCGTTTTCACCTCCCAGTTTCTCCGAGGGCTAGGTTTCAGCATTGATCCCTTCGTGAGAGGGCTCATGTTCTATTACGAACTAGATTTCCATGATCTAGCTCCGGAATCCGTTCTTCATATCTCGTCGTTTATCATCATGTGTGAAGCCTTCCTCTGCATCACCCCCCACTTCGTCCTATGGCTCAAGACCTTCAATGTGAGGCCGAGGGTGATCGACGGGCGTCACGCGGAGTGCGGAGGCGCTATAATAAGCAAAAGCGCCGACGCCCCATGGCTAAAGGGTTCTTTCGTGGAGACCTCTGATTTATGGTAGCGGGAGTGGTTTTACATCACCGCTCCCCGAGGTACAAAGCGGGTGGCTACTCCAGCATTTTGCCCGGGCCCTCCACCACAATTGGCATCATGGGTAAACAAAGGGCTGGACTGGGGGCCGGCAAATGACGTGCCGACATTGCAGAGCCGCATCTGAGACCTTCTCAAGAGGGACATCAGTCTTGCCAAGATAATGCAAGTGATGTTGGTCCGTGGAGTCCTTCCCTGCCAACGTCGTCCTCTCCGTATGTGGGAGTTCAACCCGGAAGGACCGCGAACCTTTCAACAATTCTTTGGCCTGACGCTCAAAGAGATGTACGAGTTATTCTTCGGATCACGAATAAAGTGTCCGGACACCACCGAGGACGCGGGTCTCAATTGCAACCATCCGGATACCCCGGTAAATACTTCTGTTGCCGAACACCCCATCCTTTATATTTATTATAACATAATTTTTAAAAAACGTTCTCTACCAGGACTGGCTGAAGAAGGCGGAGAGGATTAGGTGTCCGGCCCCTCTTCCCGAAGGCTCGCCGAATCCTTTATTGACCAGGATGCTTGACCGTGCACCATATCAGGTGCCATCAGGCGAAGACGAGGGGAGGAATAGGGAATCCACAGATGGGCCTCATTTTTTGCACATCCAGATTGGAGGAGTAGATGCCTCTGCGACGGAGGATAATCGGGGAGGGGAATCTAAAATCCCCTCTCCCCAAGGTAAGAAAAGGGCCCCCTCCAAAGATTTGGAAACAGAGGCTTCTAAACGAGGGAAGAAGACTTCACAAGGGGACCGGTCCTCCACCGAACCGTAAGTGAAAGAGTACTTTGATAAACATATCCTATTTTGTCTCTGAGAATAATGACTGAAACATATTTGTAGCAGTCCGGCTCATAGCCCTTCTCCACATAATTCGTCCTCAGGGGATCTTCCTCCGGAGATGATGGAGAGCGAGTCGCCTCCCTCTGCCTCCCCGCCACATGGGGCAGACGACCCCGAAGTGTCGTCACGGAGGATTTCTCCGGATCCACCAAGGCCAGAAGTCGACACTTTGGCCGCCTGGAGTCTGCAATATCCGGCTCCCAAGGAGAGCTTCAGGAGGAGTCCGGGATTGTCCGGCACACAGCTGGACACACTAATGGGCCTTCTGGAGCGAGCGGCCATCTCCGAGATGCATCGTGCTCTAATGGGCACGGTAGTTGAGAGGATTTCATCCGCGAAAAGAGGTTTGAATGAAGGTTTTACGAGTCTACTGAGAGGCTTTGAGGTACGCAAAAAGTGCAATTTTGATGTTGCCGCACATGCTAAGTGTGCTCTATATAGATAGTATCCCCTGAGACTCTGGTTGCCATCAACGTGGCGGACAGAGGATCATAATCTCTGTTAATAATCGCGCTGCTTTATGTGCAGGTGGCTGAGGGTTTAGCAGCCGATCGATCTGCTGATTTTGCCGAACTAAAGTGGCAGCTAGACGTGGCCAATGCCGACATCATGCTTGTTAACAAGCGGCTTGACGAGGCCCAGGGTATGTATATTCGGCTTGTCAGCAAATCTTTAAGAGGAGCATGATGCTAGTATCTATAATATGCTATTTACTACAGATGGAGCTGCTGCCGTGGAGACCCTTCGGGCAGAGCTTTCCCGAGCCAAGGAGCAAGCCCGGATAAGTGATGTGGCCACTCTGAAGGCGGTCGAGGAGTTAAAAGCCAAACAGGCTGCTCATCGCCGGAGCGAAGAAAAGATGGCTCAGATGGCTACCAAGCTGGAAGATGCCTCCAGCCGCCGCGAGCTCCTTGAAAAGGAAAATCAAGCAAAAGCAGCTGACCTGAAGAAGGCCCTAGAGGCAGCCAAGGAAACCCGCTCTGAAATGAGGGGGATGCAGGAGGAGCTTCGTGAAGCCAGAGATATCGTGGCTGGAAAGCCCTATCTGTTGCAGATGAAATTCGGAGATCCGAAGTATGCCCCTCTGGATCAGTTGTGGAGTGCGGCGGACGCATATGCGGACCTGGCAAAGAGTGCTACTGATGCATCTGAGTTTTACAAAGATCGGAAGGACCATAAGCCTGAGAGGTTATTCTGGTCGCAGTTCAGTGCCCCGACGCGTCCGCTGCCATTAAATGAAAAGATGGCCGCATGGGCCGAACTCCACAGGTTGTCCGGGCTTTCTATGAGCTCTGTCATGGATCATCTTTGGCCACAAGGGCCAAGGCCGGACAGTTATTTTGGATTAGTGCAACAATTCCTTGGTGTTGTGTCGCATATCGACATTGTGAAGAGGTCAGCATGCATAGAGGGTGCGCGGATGGCTCTTGCCTGTGTTAAAACATACTGGGATAGGATGGAAGCCACCACTATTGCGACCTGGAGTGCGGCGGATGGCCAGGACCCGGCCGAGCACTATTTCAAAGAAGTCTTAGAAGGCGCTTGTTTAATAGAGGCTCAGTGCTCGAAGAGTGCCATGTTCGAATGACATGTATCATGATTGTAAAGACAATGCTATTTCGATTATAAAGGCTGTTTTTATACTTTTGCCTGAAAGTATTATAATGCCTCCTGTGTGGCCGTTTATGTATATATATGTATCCTGAAAGTTTGCAGTCGTCGGCTTCAGCCCCCACGCATATAATGCGGGGGTGTTCGGGAAAGCGCGTAGTCACACTTGATCCAACGTCTTGGTCCGTTAAGGAGGTGATAGCGCGGCGAACCAGGCAATCGGACTATATAGCTTTAACACTTTCACTTAGCCATAGGAGTTTGACGATGGGGCTACTATATAGCCCCTAGTACTTTCGCGTTCAGCCGAATATGGTGTGCGTATGTACGTGACCGGGAAACCGGTCCTTTGTTAATGCGGAGGAATCACAAGGATTCCGCAGGGTCATCGAGTGGTTGACCAGTCTTGCGCTGTATCATGATAGTCAGTTTTCGGCTTTCTCTACCGAGGTGCTCGTCCAGGTGAACCGGGGCACAATTGCAGTAGTTCTCCCGGTGCTGCCTTCGCCGATAGAACATAACGTAAGGTAGCAAAACACAGGAGCCGGGCAAACCCAACATTTGACCAAAGACATGATTCGGAGCTTATGCATATAAGGCCAAACTCGCGACCCCGAACACTCCCTAAGGTATTCGGACTTTATAATGTGTACTGGGCTGAATAACGCCCTTAACAATGAGCCCTGAGTTTCGAGGTATGAGTAGTGTTCTGGTGTGACAAAAATTCCGAAGATGCCAGTATCACCCCGGTTGTATAAAGTTTCCGGGGGGGGGGGGGAGAAGCAACAAGAGATGTTAGAACAGTTTACGCAGGGCGCAGGGTCTTAATCTAAAGATAAACCTTTGTGCGGGGCCCTGCTGCACGTCTGCGCCTTTATCTCCATTGTGCCATATCCTCGAAGGGTGTAGCGCGATGGTCGCCTGTAAAAGAAAAAACCCAGGTGACAGACTTCGTGCGAGGTGTTCATTAATGAAAATGCAATATGCTATTGTATTGATAAGGTCGAGCCAAATTATGGGCTCTTTTTGCGAGCAGCCCCTAGCATCTTTTATGGGGAAATCCCAACTGGGCTGTTACATTAGGTGGAGCACCAGACTTGTCTAACCGTGTCCGTGGTCTTGACGACCGGCCATTTGTCCTGGTTGGAGGGACCGCTTAGTGTTCGGCTACTAGAGCCGCCACATATTCTTCCGCGCATAAGGAACGCTGTGTGTTTCCGCTAACTGTGATGACGTCGCGTGGACCGGGCATCTTAAGTTTGAGGTAGGCGTAATGCAGTACTGCATTAAAACGAGCGAAGGCCGTTCGTCCAAGTAGTGCGTGATAGCCACTCTGGAATGGAGCGATGTTGAAGGTTAATTCCTCGCTTCTGAAGTTGTCGGGGGAACCAAATACAACTTCTAGTACTAGGGAGCCCGTACAGTGGGCCTCAACACCTGGTATTACTCCTTTAAAGGTAGTGTTACTTAGGCTGATCCTTGAAGGGTCTATCCCCATTTTGTAGACAGTGTTCTGATATATCAGGTTTAGACTACTGCCACCGTCCATGAGGACTCGTGTGAGATGGTATCCGTCAATTATTGGGTCGAGCACCAAGGCAGCCAATCCTCCATGCCGGACACTAGTCGGGTGGTCTCTGCGATCAAAGGTGATCAGGCAGGATGACCAGGGATTAAATTTGGGGGCAACGGGCTCAACAGTGTATACGTCTCTGAGTGCACGTTTGCGCGTTCTCTTTGGAATGTGAGTTACGTAAATCATATTCACTGTTTTGACTTCTGGTGCAATTTTTTTCTGTCCTCCAGTGTTCGGCTGACGAGGCTCATCCTCATCTTCACTTGGTGTCTCCCTCCCCTTTTGTTTGGCATTCAGTTTACCGGACTGCTTAAAGACCCAACACTCTTTGTGGGTGTGGTTTGCATGCTTTTCAGGGGTGCCGTGAATCTGACATAATTTGTCTAGAATTTTGTTTAGGCTGGACGGTCCATCTGTGCTACCTTTAAATGGCTTCTTCCATTGACCGAGTCGAGAGCCCCTGAATCCGGCATTGACTGTCGTATTCTCTGGGCTGTCATTATTGTTTCGACGCTTGTTTTTGTTGTGCCGCGGCTTCCCGTTGCCATCCCTGACTTTGGATGTGCTTGTGTCGCTGGTGCCGCTACGGGCCAGCCAGCTGTCCTCGCCCACGCAGAAGCGGGTCACAAGGCTTGTTAAGGCTGCCATTGTCCTCGGATTTTCTTGACCGAGGTGTCTGGCAAGCCATTCGTCCCGGATACTGTGTTTGAAGGCCGCTAAGGCTTCGGCGTCCGGGCAATCGACTATTTGGTTCTTCTTAGTGAGAAACCTGTTCCAGAGCTTTCGGGCTGTTGAATTATGTGACTTAGGTTGCCAGTGTCCGGAGGACGGACATAGGTCCCTTGAAAATTGGCCCTGAAAGCATCCTCGAGCTCTTCCCAACTTCCAATTGAGTTTTCGGGAAGGCTTTTCAACCAGTGCCGAGCTGGTCCCTTTAATTTGAGGGGTAGATATTTGATGGCGTGGAGATCGTCTCCGCGAGCCATATGGATGTGAAGGATAAAGTCCTCGATCCAGACCCCAGGGTCTGTAGTTCTGTCGTATGCCTCTATATTCACGGGTTTGAATCCTTCCGGAAATTCATGATCCAGCACCTCATCGGTGAAGCACAGGGGGCTGGTGTGCGGCACCCCTATATTTGGTTGTGTCGTGGCATGCTGTCGACGGTTGTTGTGCTTGGTTATGATTCCAAGCTGGTATTTGATTGATGTGGTCATTTCGGTAGTTCTGATCCTGCGCTGGAGCGCGCTTCCTGGGTCCCTAGATGGATCTGGCCATACCGGACTTTCTTTCCAGGAGCTCATGTAAATCATGTGCCGACTTGTGCGCGGCATCCTTAGCCGTCTTGTCACGGCCCCGGGGCGGTCGGTCTGGCTGATCGGTAGTTTTCGGCTGAGTAGGCTCTATGGCCTCGTCGTTAAATTCGGGCAGCAGCTTGCGCTTTAGATAGCTCTTTGCGTGGCGATCGTCGCCGTATTTTTCTTATGTGTCGAGCACTTTTCTCCACCTACAGTTGAGCGTATCCTGCACGACCTTAAGCTTTTGCTTTTGCTTCTTTAGGCTCCTCGTGGTGGCGATAAGTCTTCTGTGGAGGTTCTCTTGTTTGAAGAGTTTTTCTGGGATGATAAGTGCATCATCGTCCGGGTTGTCCTCCTCTCCGGAGACAGGTTGTTGAATTTTACCCTCGGGATCGGCGTTATCTGACGTCAGCTCCGGACTGTTTTCACCGTCCCCTAGCTCATCCTGATCCATCGCTGGGTCCATGGGGTCGTCATTTCCTTTGGAATCAACCGGGGTATTATTATTTCTTGCGCTGTTGTCGCTGTTTTTACTGTGGCAGGATTTAGAGCGGCGTCTACGGTGCCGCTTTGGTGGCTTATCGAGGGGATTATCCTTCATAGTATCGTCACCATCGCCTTCTTTTGGTATGTCCACCATGTAAATATCGTATGATGAGGTGGCAGTCCAGCGCCCAATGGGAGGTGGTTCCTGTTCTTCTCCTGCATCGTCGTAAATACCGTCGACGTCTCCAGAGTCGAAATCTAGTGTGTCGGTTATGTCATCACAATGGCTATGAAGTGGGTGGTGGGTGGGTTACGAATTTCTTCATCGCCCGCTTCCCACTCGAGCCGGACATAGTTTGGCCAAAAGTCTCCTGACAAGGACAAAGACCTTAATGAGTTTAGCACATCTCCCAAGGGTGAGTGGTGAAAAATATCCACGGCGGTGAACTCCATGACGGGTGCCCAATCTGATTCGATAGGCACGGACGCACGCGGTTCGGATCCTGCAACCAGGGAAGAGTCCGGGGGTCCGACGACACCACTCTCACATGAGGTGGGATCAGCGTTTGGCTCCAATGCCGATGAGTGTGCGGCCTCCGTGGCGGGGTCCATCCACCCGTCCTCGGAAGGCATGATCTGCTCCGGATTGATTCCCAGCGCCAATGCGGGTGCGATCTCCCGAATACTGTCCGTCGTGACTATACAACACACCTGTCATGGGCTCGAACCCGTCGAAGATCAAGTCTCCGCGGATGTCGGCAGTGTAGTTTAAGCTTCCAAACCTGACCTGATGGCCAGGGGCGTAGCTATCGATCTGCTCCAGATGGCCAAGCGAGTTGGCCCGCAGTACGAAGCCGCCGAATACGAAGTTCTGTCTGGGAAGGAAGACCTCCCCCTGGACCGCATCGTTGAAGATGATCGAGGGGGACATCAAGCCTTACAGCGACGGCACAGTGGAACTCTCAATGAAAGCACCAATGTCGTCGGTGTCAAAACCGGCGGATCTCGGGTAGGGGGTCCCGAACTGTGCGTCTAAGGCTAATGGTAATAGGAGGCAAGGGACACGATGTTTTACCCAGGTTTAGGCCCTCTCGATTGAGGTAATACCCTACTTTCTGCTTGATTGATCTTGATGATATGAGTATTACAAGAGTTGATCTACCACGAGATCGTAGAGGCTAAACCCTAGAAGGTAGCCTACGATTATGATTGTCCTTGTCCTACGGACTAAACCCTCCGGTTTATATAGGCACCAGAGGGGGCTAGGGTTATACAGAGTCGGTTACAGAGAAGGAAATCTACATATCCGAATATCCAAGCTTGCCTTCCAGGCAAAGGAGAGTCCCATCCGGACACGGGACGAAGTCTTCAATCTTGTATCTTCATAGTCCAACAGTCCGGCCAAAATATATAGTCCGGTTGTCCGAGGACCCCTTAATCCAGGACTCCTTCAACTACCACATACGGATAATAGACATATTTTAGAGTGTATATTCACTCATTTTGCTCCGTATGTAGTCACTTGTTGAAATCTCTAAAAATACAAATATTTAGGAAGGGTGGGAGTATGATATAGAAATCTAACAGGTGACATTCACATAAAGAAAATCTAAACTAAGCTCATGACATATAAGATGTACTCCCTCCGTTCCAAAATAGATGACCTAACTTTGTACTAAAGTTAATACAAAGTTGAGTCATCTATTTTGGAACGGAGGGAGTATAATGTAAGCAATGTGATGCGCCATATGCATGATATGACCAACATCAACATGCCAGGTGATACGTCTCCAACATATCTATAATTTTTGATTGTTCCATGCTATTATATTATATGTTTTGGAGGCCCAGTGCCAGTTTTTTTTCCTGCCTATTTTAGAGTTTTGCAGAAAAGGAATACCAAACGGAATGAAACCTTCACGATGATCTTTCTTGGACCGAAAGCAAACCAGAAGACTTGGAGTTGAAGTCAGAAATGCCACGAGGCGTCCACAAGGCAGGAGGGCGCGCCCGAGCGGGGGGGGGGGGGGGGGGGGGGTAGGCGCGCCCCCACCCTCGTGGGCCCCTCGTAGCTTCACCGACGTACTTCTTTCGCCTATATATTCTCTTGTACCCTAGAAACATCAGGGGGAGCTACGAAACCACTTTTCCACTGCCGCAACCTTCTGTACGTGAGATCCCATCTTGGGGCCTTTTCCGGCAATCTGCTAGAGGGGGAATCGATCATGGAGGGCTTCTACATCAACACCATTGCCTCTCCGATGAAGTGTGAGTAGTTTACCACAGACCTTCGGGTCCATAGTTATTAGCTATATGGCTTCTTTTCTCTCTTTGATTCTCAATACAAAGTTCTCCTTGATGTTCTTGGAGATCTATTCGATGTAATATTCTTTTGCGGTGTGTTTGCCGAGATCCGATGAATTGTGTATTTATGAAAAAGATTATCTATGAATGTTATTTGGTTCTTCTCTGAATTCTTATATGCATGATTTGATATCTTTGCAAGGCTCTTCGAATTATTGGTTTAGTATGGCCTACTAGATTGATCTTTCTTGCAATGGGAGAAGTGCTTAGCTTTGGGTTCAATCTTGCGGTGTCCTTTCTCAGTGACAGTAGGGGCAGCAAGGCACGTATTGTATTGTTTCCATCAAGGATAAAAAGATGGGGTTTATATCATATTGCTTGAGTTTATCCCTCTACATCATGTCATCTTGCTTAATGCGTTACTCCGTTCTTATGAACTTAATACTCTAGATGCATGTTGGATAGTGGTCGATGTATGGAGTAATAGTAGTAGATGCAAAATCGTTCCGGTCTACTTGACACGGATGTGATGCCTATGTTCATGATCATTGCCTTAGATGTCTTCATAATTTGGCGCTTTTCTATCAATTGCTCGACAGTAATTTGTTCACCCACCATAATACATGTTATCTCGAGAGAAGCCACTAGTGAAACCTATGGCCCCTGGGTATCTTTTCTATTATATTACATCTCTTTTCCATTATATCGCGTCTCTTTAAATCTTGTTTACTATTTGGCAATCTGTACTTTCCAATCTATACAAAAAAATACCAAAAATATTTACTTTATTATCTCTATTAGATCTCACGTTTGCGAGTGACCGTGAAGGGATTGACAACCCCTTTATCGTGCTGGTTGCAAGGTTCTTGATTGTTTGTGCAGGTATTAGGTGACTTGTGCATCGTCTCCTACTGGATTGATACCTTGGTTCTCAAAACAAAGGGAAATACATACGCTACTTTGTTGCATCACCCTTTCCTCTTCAAGGGAAAAACCAACGCAAGCTCAAGAGGTAGCAAGAAGGATTTTTGGCACCATTGCCAGGGAGGATCAAGTCATGATAGTCCCCCGTCAACTAGCCATTTCTGGCACCGTTGCCGGGGAGATCTACGCCAAGTCAAGCCATGCCAAGTACCCATCATAATCTCTTCTCCCTCGCATTACATTATTTGCCATTCTCCTGGCATTTTCTTCTCCCCCACTTCTAAAACGAATTTCGAAACCTTTGCCTTTTCTTCGCCCCTCTTTCGTTCGTCTTTTTCCGCTTGCTTCTTGTTCGACTGTTTGTTAGATCGTTTGTTTCACCCTCATGGCTAGTCCTCCTATCATTGTTTAGTCTCCCGATAATGAAGTTCTCAATTTTAAACAAATGGAGGGAGAAAATCCAAAATATGCTTGGTATAGAATTTGCAATGCTCAAAATAGATCTACTAGAAAGCAATCCACTTCCGTTCTTCTTTGCAATTTTTATGTAGGCATTACTCCTTGGAATGGATATGTTCTTGACACCATTACTGGAGGGAATTTCTTGGGAAGCCATACTTTTGATTCTTATAATGCCATGATTGATTTGTTAGGCCCGCCACCACTTTTGGTCAATGGAACTATTTTAACCTTGGAACATGTGATGCAAAGGCTTGATATTATTGAAAATAAAATTTCCACTGTTGAGTTAATCAAAAATTTGGATAAAAAGATCCATAACCAAGTTACTCAATATGGATCTAAGGTTGGAGTTACTCTGAAGAATCTTAGGGAAAAGCAACCCATAGTTAATGAAAAGATAGATCAAGATTCTACTAGAATTGATAAACTCGAAGATATTATTACCAACTTGGGTTCCGCTTTTTCTGCCGCTAAAAATACCTCAAATCATCCTCCTACCAAAGTTGCCAAGTTTATCTACGTTCCTAAGAACATGGGTAAATCTTCTAGTAAGGACAATGAAGATCTCAAATCAATAAGTGTTCACCCCAATTTTTTGATATCATTAAGGAACCTTTTGCTACAAATGAATTTATTGATTTCTTGCCTAGGAGTTTGATCATTAACAAAACCAAAGAACGTCCTAAGGATTATGTGTGTTCAATTGAAGAATTGCATGCGGAAGATGACAATACCTGGATCTATTCGTGTTCTTATGCCTAGGTAGGGGCATTAAACCATAACGCTTGTTGGGAGGCAACCCAATTATATTTTTGTTCTTTGCTTTTTCTCCTGTTTAGTAATAAATAATTCATATAGCTTCTGGTTAGATGTGGTTTTATGTTTTAATTAGTGTTTGTGCCAAGTATAACCTTTGGGAAGACTTGGGTGAAGTCTTTGCGATCTTGCTGTAAAAAACAGAAACTTTTGCGCTCACGAGAATAGCTGTCTTCTTTTACTCAAGAGTGCTTTTAGGTTGATTATTTTTTCAGATAATTAATAGAAAAATTCCTCACGTCCACAAATTTATTTCAGAATTTTTAGAGTTACATAAGTATTCAAAAGTTACAGATTTCTACAGACTGTTCTGTTTTTGACAGATTCTGCTTTTCATGTGTTGTTCGCTTATTTTGATGAATCTATGAGTAGTATCGGGGGGGGGTATGAACCATAGAGAATTTGTAATACAATAGGTTTAACACCAATATAAACAAATAATGAGTTCATTACAGTACCTTAAAGTGGTGGTTTATTTTCTTATACTAACGGAGCTCATGAGATTTTATGTTGAAGTTTTGTGTTGTGAAGTTTTCAAGTTCTTGGGTAAAGATTTGATGGATTTTGGAATAAGGAGTGCCAAGAGCCTAAGCTTGGGGATGCCCAAGGCACCACAAGGTAAAATTCAAGGACAGCCAAAAGCCTAAGCTTGGGTATGCCCGGAAGGCATCCCCTCTTTCGTCTTCATATATCGGTAACTTTACTTGAGGCTATAATTTTATTCACCACATGATATGTGTTTTGCTTTGTATGATTTGAGTCTTTGATTTTTATTTTACCACAATCATCCTTGCTGTACACACCTTTTGGGAGACACACGCATGAATCAGAATTTATTAGAATACTCTATGTGCTTCACTTATATCTTATGAGCTAGACAATTTTGCTCTAGTGCTTCACTTATATCTTTTTAGAGCACGATTGTTGTTTTATTTTATAGAAGTTATTGATCTCTCATGCTTCACTTATATTATTTTGAGAGTCTTTTAGAATAGCATGGTAATTTTCTTTGGCTATAAAACTAGTCCTAATATGATGGGCATCCAAGATGGGTATAATAAAAACTTTCATATAAAGTGCGTTGAATAATATGAGAAGTTTGATTCTTGATGATTTTTTTGAGATATGAGGATGGTGATATTTCATACATGCTTGTAGAGTAATTGTGAATTTTAGAAATACTTGCTTTGAGGTTTGCAAGTCCTGTAGCATGCACGTATGGTAACCGTTGTGTAACAAATTTGAAGCATGATGTGTTTCTTTGATTATATTCCTTTTGTGTGGAGGTCGGATTGCGTGATGGTTAACTCCTACCAATCCTTCCCCTAGGAGCATGCGCGTAGTGCTTGGTTTTGATGACTTGTGGATTTTTGCAATAAGTATGTGAGTTCTTTATGACTAATGTTGAGTCCATGGATTATACGCACTCTCACCCTTCCACCATTGCTAGCCTCTCTAGTACCGCGCAAATTTTGCCGGTACCATAAACCCACCATTTACTTTCCTCAAAACAGCCACCATACCTACATAGTATGGCATTTCCATAGCCATTTTGAGATATATTTCCATGCAACTTTCCACCGTTCCATTTATTACGACACACTTCATCATTGTCATATTGCCTTGCATGATCATGTAGTTGACATTGTATTTGTGGCAAAGCCACCATTCATAATTCTTTCATACATGTCACTCTTGATTCATTGCACATCCCTGTACACCACCGGAAGCATTCATATAGAGTCATATTTTGTTCTAAGTATCGAATTGTAATCCATGAGTTGTAAATAAATAGAAGTGTGATGATCATCATTATTAGAGCATTGTCCGTGTGAGGAAATAAAAAAGGAGGCCAAAGAAGCCAATGAAAAAAAGAGGCCAAATAAGCCAAACAAAAAAATGAGAGAAAAAGAGAGAAGGGGCAATGCTACTATCCTTTTCCACACTTGTGCTTCAAAGTAGCACCATGATCTTCATGATAGAGAGTCTCTTATTTTGTCACTTTCATATACTAGTGGGAATTTTCATTATAGAACATGGCTTGTATATTCCAATGATGGGCTTCCTCCAAATGCCCTAGGTCTTCGTGAGCAAGCAAGTTGGATGCACACCCACTTAGTTTCTTTTGTTGAGCTTTCATACATTTATAGCTCTAGTGCGTCCATTGCATGGCAATCCCTACTCACTCACATTGATATCTATTTATGGGCATCTCCATAGCCCATTAATATGCCTAGTTGATGTGAGACCATCTTCCTTCTTTTTTGTCTTCTCCACAACCATCACTCTGTTCCACCTATAGTGCTATGTCCATGGGTCACACTCATGTATTACGTGAAAGTTGAAAAAGTTTGAGAATACTAAAGTATGAAAAAACTTGCTTGGCTGAATCCAGGGTTGTGCATGATTTGAATATTTTGTGTGACGAAGATGGAGCATAGCCAAACTATATGATTTTTTAGGGATGAACTTTCTTTGGCCATGTTATTTTGTGAAGACATGATTGCTTTGTTTGTATGCTTGAAGTATTATTATTTTTATGTCAATATTAAACTTTTGTCTTGAATCTTTTGGATCTGAACATTCATGCCACAATAAAGAAAATTACATTGATAATTATGTTAGGTAGCATTCCACATCAAAAATTCTGTTTTTATCATTTGCCTACTCGAGGACGAGTAGGAATTAAGCTTGGGGATGCTTGATACATCTCCAACGTATCTATAATTTTTGATTGTTCCATGCTATTATATTATCTGTTTTGGATGTTTAAGGGGCTTTAATATGCTCTTTTATATTATTTTTGGGACTAACCTATTAAGTGGAGGCCCAGTGCCAGTTTTGTTTTTTGTGTGCCTATTTTAGAGTTTTACAGAAAAGGAATACCAAACGGAATGAAACCTTCGCGATGATCTTTCTTGGACTGAAAGCTAACCAGAAGACTTGGAGTTGAAGTCAGAAACACCACAAGGCATCCACGAGGCAGGTGGGCATGCCCAGGGGGTAGGCACGCCCCCACCCTCGTGGGCTCCTCGTAGCTCCACCGATGTACTTCTTTCGCCTATATATACTCTTATACCCTAGAAACATCAGGGGGATCCACGAAACCACTTTTCCACCGCCGAAACCTTCTATACCCGTGAAATCCCATCTTGTGGCCTTTTCCGGCGATCTGCCAGAGGGGGAATCGATCACGGAGGGCTTCTACATCAACCCCATTGCCTCTTCGATGAAGCGTGAGTAGTTTACCACAGACCTTCGGGTCCATAGTTATTAGCTAGATGGCTTCTTCTCTCTCTTTGATTCATAATACAAAGTTCTCCTCAATGTTCTTGGAGATCTATTTGATGTAATACTCTTTTGTGGTGTGTTTGCCGAGATTTGATGAATTGTGGATTTATGAACAAGATTATCTAGGAATATTATTTGGTTCTTCTTTGAATTCTTATATGCATGATTTGATATCTTTGCAAGGCTCTTCGAATTATCGGTTTAGTTTGGCCTACTAGATTTATCTTTCTTGCAATGAGAGAAGTGCTTAGCTTTGGGTTCAATCTTGCGGTGTCATTTCCCAGTGACAGTAGGGGCAGTAAGGCACGTATTGTATTGTTGCCATCGAGGATAAAAAGATGGGGTTTATATCATATTGCTTGAGTTTATCCCTCTGCATCATGTCATCTTGCTTAATGCATTACTCCGTTCTTATGAACTTAATAATCTAGATGCATGTGGGATAGCGATCGATGTGTGGATTAATAGTAGTAGATGCAGAATCATTTCAGTCTACTTGACACGGATGTGATGCCTATGTTCATGATCATTGCGTTAGATGTCTTCATAATTATTCGCTTTTCTATCAATTGCTCGACAATAATTTGTTCACCCACCGTAATACATACTATCTTGAGAGAAGCCACTAGTGAAACCTACGGCCCCCGGGTATCTTTTCTATTATATTACATCTCTTTTCCATTATATCGCATATCTTTAAATCTTGTTTACTATTTTGCAATCTTTACTTTCCAATCTATACAAAAAAATACCAAAAATATTTACTTTATTTCTCTATTAGATCTCACTTTTGTGAGTGACCGTGAAGGGATTGTTAACCCCTTTATCCTGCTGGTTGCAAGGTTCTTGATTGTTTGTGCAGGTACTAGGTGACTTGTGCGTTGTCTCCTACTGGAATGATACCTTGGTTCTCAAAACTGAGGGAAATACTTACGCTACTTTGCTGCATCACCCTTTCCTCTTCAAGGGAAAAACCAACGCAAGCTCAAGAGGTAGCACTAGGTTAGAGCAAACACCTCTAAGGGTAAATTGGAGTGGCATGCTCCCTCTGTATCCCCCTCTGAACAGTTATCTTCCTTTGGAATACAATCTGGAATGGCGGGAGGGGGGGGGGCACTTCACCCTCCATGGAGCGGCGTTTGCATGGCATTATATTCCCATGCCATGGTCTTCTCTTTTTATCTACATATTCAGTATGATTGTGTACAATAACTGACATGCATAATAAAAACATAGTTACATTATGTAAGGCCTAAGGGGTGCATGCAGAAATCAAGACTAATGGTAGCAAACGAGTGGATAGATCCAAAACTAATGATAGCAAGTAGATTATAGCTTCAGTTTAAAAAGATAGACGATGGATCATCTACTGCTTGTTGCCGACCCAACATGAACCACATAGAAGACCCCAGATGAATCAGATAGTAGACAAATACTATTCGTTGCTACCTCGATATGTGCCCCAAGGAATTTTAAAACTCAAGTTTGAACATTAGTTTGGACCTGACTCAGAGTCTAAGAGGTGAACATGACAATAAAGTAGCAGGTGATAATAACCGATGTATAACATAAGCAGACATGAAAGAGTGAGACCTATCTTTCGGAACTGTGAAGTGCTCAGGTTCATCTGCTTAGTCGATGATTGTAATGTAGTTGGCGTGGCTGCCGGCAACGGGGAAGATAATCCGAGGCGGCGAAGGAAAGTCTACAGGGGTAATCTCTGCTGCAGTGAACGCTTCCGTCGATGGTGCACCTCCGATGGGGTGGATGACGGCACGGTTGGAGCAGGACATAACACACAGAGTTTTATTTGACACCTATCTGAGAATGAAGTAAATCTGTAAGGGCTCCTTAGAATTGGAGGATTATATAAACGCGGGGACAAGAAAAACACAGGAATAGGATAGGAATGCACGTGCAAAACAGAGCATTTGCAAACATAGGATTTCTATCAACCTGGGTGTTTGGTTCACATGAATTGGAAGAACACAGGAATGGAGAAACATGGTCAAATTAAAGTCAAACCATGTGAAAATGAAAAATAAGAATCTTATTATGACAGTAATGCAATTAGTCCTGTTCTCCATGCATATTAATTTGAAAAGGACGTTCAAGTGGATATTAAAATTCCTACATTTTTTCTTTGAAAGAGACACCAAAGGAAAAAATCCTCCAGTTTTGCTTTGCTCCATTCCTTCTAACCAAATGCACGAATAGTAGTACCATAGTACAGTTTCCAATTCCTATGTTTTCCTTCACTTTTTCTTTGAACCAGTGGCGATTCTAGTAGGCAATCTTCAACAGGCTGAAGCCCGACCTCAAAATATTTTGTGAGCTTACATTTGGTCCATATTAGTATCATATAATGGCTATCTTGCTAAACTGATTAAAATTGTGGTTCAAAAGAGCATTTAGTTTTCTCCCTGTTAACTTTGTGACCACGATTCATTTATTTCAAGATTTGCAACTGCTTTGAACCAAAGGATCCCTGAGGGATCAACATGAATGCAGAGTAACAAAGTGATGCGACGACTATACAACCTCTTTGGCATAGCCTTGTCGACCTCAGCATCATTGAGTTGGACATGGAGGATGGTGATGCCAGTGTGACTGTGGGAGGCAGGGAAGAAGATCTGAGGCCTCTGGATACGGCACCGAGGGTATTGCTCCGCTATGATGGATGGCTACGTCGTTGGAGTAGCTCGAGTGAGGTGTACGACGGCGAGGCTGAAGTAGGACAAGACAGACAATGTTAATCTAAAGTGGGACTCTAATATCATCTACAATAGATGACGTAAAATACATCACCAAAAGGTGCTAGATGTAAAATGCACCAGCCGTGCCACGGCCGCTCCGACAGATGCTATAAATACTGTTCACTCTGAACTTAACTGAAGAAACTGAACTTTATAGTCGAAACTGAATTTTACTATCGAAACTGATTGAACTAGGAGCAGAGCATTGCAATAGAAGTTTAGGGCGTTCGAGCACTAGTAGCAGAGAAGCAGTGATCTAAATCAGCAGCCGCTCGAGCAGGGAACACAGTAGCAAAGAGCAACTCGTGCAGCAACACCATGAGCGAGTGCTAAAGCAGCAACTCCCATACCTGCCAGAGGTCGTGCAGCAGCAGCAGCAGTGCGAGCAAGAGCAAGAGCAGAGCAGCAGCACGAACAAGAGCAAGAGCGGAGCAGCAGCGCAACTGACAACAATAGCAGAGTAGAGCAATAGCACGAACAAAAGCAAGAGCAGTGCAGCAGCGCGAACGATAGCAAGAACAGAGATGCAACATGAGCGAGAGCCAGAGCAACAGCAACAACAGCAGCACGAGAGAAAGCCAGAGCAGCAGTAGCTAGTGCTGGTGGGGAAGTCGCCGCTGAGGAAGCAACGACATGGGGGAGAGATGTCGTGGATGAAGTGGCCGGCGACAGCGCCGTCGATGGAGACCCACCATGGCTGGTCGGTATCGAGCACCGGCCCGTGAGACCAAATAAAGATAAAATGCAGCGGTGAGTGCAGAAACTCCTTGGTGGCGCCAAGTAGGCCTCGGCTTCATCAGAGGAATTGGTAAGGGTGCTGCGGTTCCGGTGGGGCAGGTCAAGATGGCGCTGTGGGGATGGAGGTGGCGCGATAGACGAGGTGAACGTCCGGGCAACTCCTTGGAGGTGGAGGACGGGGCGGCTGATCCGGCGGGACGATGATATCAATGATGAATCCTCATCCGATGCAATGGATGAGGGACGACGAGCTATTGCGGTGGACGACGTTGCCCGGGAAGAGTCTTCGGCTGGGCGGCGGTCGGGAGGCCGACAGAGAAGCGTGGGGTTTCACGGGTTTTGGCATCCTCGGTGTATGAATGGGGGGGACAAAGGTAGGGGCAGCCATGGCTTAGGGACGCGCTTGTCCGAAATGTAGGGTAAGTTACGAATGTACCACTGATACGTATGCAACATATCTATAATTTTTGTTTGTTCCATGCTATTATATTATCTATTTTGGATGTTTTATATGCATGAATATGCTATTTTATATTATTTTGGGACTAACCTATTAAACGAGAGCCTAGTGCCAGTTTCTGTTTTTTTTGCATATTTTAGAGTTTCGCAAAAAAGGAATACCAAACGGAGTCCAAACAGAATGAAACTTTCGCGATGATCTTTCTTGGACCAGAAGGAAACCAGAAGACTTGGAGATGAAGTCAGAGACGCAAAGAGGCGTCCATGAGGCAGGAGGGTGCGCCCAGGGGGGGGGGGTAGGGCATGCCCTACCTCGTGGGTCCCTCATGGGTCTCCTGACCTAGCTCTATCGCCTATATATACTCTTATACCCTGAAAACATCCGAGGAAGCCACAAAACCACTTTTCCACTGCCGCAACCTTCTGTACCCGTGAGATCCCATCTTGGGACCTTTTCTGGCGTCCTGTTGGAGGGGGATTCGATCACGAAGGGCTTCTACATCAACATCATTGCCTCTCCGATGAAGCGTTAGTAGTTTACCACAGACCTACGAGTCCATAGCTAGTAGCTAGATGGCTTATTCTCTCTCTTTGATTCTCAATACCATGTTCTCCTTGATGTTCTTGGAGATCTATTCGATGTAATATTCTTTTGCGGTGTGTTTGCCGAGATCCGATGCATTGTGGATTTATGATCAGATTATCTATGAATATTATTTGGTTCTTTTCTGAATTCTTATAAGCATGATTTGATATCTTTGCTAGTCTCTAAGAATTATTGATTAGTTTGGCCTACTAGATTGATCTTTACTGCAACGGAAGAAGTGCTTAGCTTTGGGTTCAATCTTGCAGTGTCCTTTCCCAGTGGTAGCAGGGGCAGAAAAGCCACGTATTGTATTGTTGCCATCGAGGATAAAAAGATGGGGTTTTCATCATATTGCTTGAGTTAATTCCTCTACATCATGTCATCTTACTTAATGCGTTACTCTGTTCTTTATGAACTTAATACTGTAGATGCAGGGAGGAGTCGGTCAATGTGTGGAGCAATAGTAGTAGATGTAGAATCGTTTCGGTCTACTTGACAAGGATGTGATGCCTATGTTCATGATCATTGCCTTAGATATTGTCATAACTTTGCGCTCTTCTATGAATTGCTCGGCAGTAATTTGTTCACCCATCGTAATATTTGCTATCTTGAGAGAAGTCACTAGTGAAACCTATGGCCCTCGGGTCTCTTTTCCATTATGTTGAATCTCGTTTACATCTTATTAGTTTCCGGTCAACTTGCCAATTTCTGTCGCCGTTCCTTTAATTTGCAATCTTTACTTGCCAGTTTCCGGTCATCTTATTAACTTTACTGTTTATCTATCTCTATCAGATCTCACTTTTGCAAGTAAATGTGAAGGGATTGACAACCCCTTTATCGCGTTGGGTGCAAGTTGTTGATTGTTTGTGATGGTATTCGGTGACTTGTGTGTTGTCTCCTAGTGGATTGATACCTTGATTCTCAAACTGAGAGAAATACTTACGCTACTTTGCTGCATCACACTTTCCTCTTCAAGGGAAAAACAAACGCAAGCTCAAGAGGTAGCAACCCCCATCAATTTTGACCACACGATGTTGAGGCGGCATTTCCTGCTGATGGGTAGAAGGGAGATTTCGCGTGTCTGGGTTGCGGGGCCGATTTGGGATGAGGAGGGAGTTTTCACGCACATCATAATTTCGGGATAACAAGGCATGGTGCGGGTGGAAGAGGCGGGAGTTTCAAAGTAGAAGAGGCAAAAGATACTCGAGCTTGAAAATTTCGGGATAACAAGGCGCGAAACCCATGTTCGGCAGAACAAACTTAACGTGTACAAAAAAAATAATTCATACAAGACACAAGAGAGTCATGTCCCTTTTACTATATTGCTATAAATGCCATTGAAAAAACTACAAGAAAATGTAAAAAAATGGGAGAACAAGATTACCCTATACAATACCAGATCAATTTGGACTTCCCTCAACAACAACAAAAAACAAATCAATTCCCACCACAAGAAAGAGTCATGTCCCTTTTTATATGATTACAAATGCTCTCGTGCACCAACGTTATATTTCTGCTAAAATTTGGAATTAATCCGGGTACGTTTGGCCTTTTTCATACATTAATTGAGTTTCAAGATATTTAATGTGCATAATTCAAATTTTCTGCAAGCACATGCTCTGGTGCATCAAAGTTGGTTGAAAAATCACATGTGTGTCCTTGGGTGAATTTCTAGGTCCCATGCAAAAAATGGGAATGAAATTCAAATTCTGTGCGTCGTGACTCGGCCGAGAACAATGAGTACCTTGGTTTTTAAATTCCTATAAATCGAAAACTCGCCTGGAAATCATGAAACTTGGCATGGTGTCATGTCATGGCACTAATATGTTATGGTAAAAAACTTGGCGGAATTGGAAGAAGTTTTGGTGTAGGCTTCTTGGAAACCGGAGCTTCTCTCAAGACAGCTCGTGGTCCTGAGAGGGAACATCTCACCTTTGTGTGCGAAATGATATATATGCTGCCCACCCTTGATTTCCTTTACAGAGGCAACATAGATCTATATGACTGTCGTGTTAAATTTTGGGATTAGTCCGGGTTCGTTTGGCCTTGTTTATACATTAATAGAGTTTCTGGTCATTTAATGTGCATAATTCAATTTTGAACTACAAGCACATGCTCTAGTGCACCAAAGTTGGTTGGAAATAAACATGTGTATCCTCAGGAAAATTTCTAGGCCCCATGCAAGAAATGGGAACAAAAATCAAACATCTGGGCATTGTGGCTCGGCTGAGAACATTGAGAAACTTGGTTTTAAAATTCTTGTAAATCCAAAACATGCCAGAAAATCATGAAACTTGGCATGGTGTCATGTCATGGTACTATCATGTTGTGGTAAATTTTTGTGCCGAATAGGAACACGTTTTAGTAGAAGCTTATTGCAAACCGGAGCTTCTCTCAAGAAGGCTCGTACTTCTAAGAGGGAACATGACACCTTTGTGTGCGAAATGATATAATCTGCCCCCCTTGATTTTCTTTAGAGAGGCAGCATAGAACTATATGAGTGTCGTGTTAAATTTTGGTATTATTCTGGGTTTGTGTGGCCTTTTTTATACATCAATTGAGTTTCTGGACATTTAATGTGCATAATTCAAATCTGAACTACAAGCACATGCTCTAGTGCACCAACATTGGTTGAAAAATCACATGTGTGTCCTCGGGTAAATTTCTAGGTACCATGCAAGAAATGGGAATGAAATTCAAACATCTGGGCGTCATGGCTCGGCCGGGAACATTGAAAAACTTGGTTTTTTAATTCCTGTAAATCCAAAAGTCGCCTGGAAATCATGAAAGTTGGCATGGTGTCATGACATGGCACTAATATGCTGTGGTAAAAAACTTGGACAAATTGGAATAAGTTTTGGTATAAGCTTCTTGCAAACCGGAGATTCTCTCAAGAAGGCTCGTGATTTTAAGGGGGAACGTGTCACCTTTGTGTGCGAAAAGATATACGCTGCCCCCTTGATTTTCTTTACAGAGGCAACATAGAACTATATGACTGTTGTATTAAATTTTGGGATTTGTCCGGGTTCGTTTGGACTTGTTTATACATTAATTGAGTTTCTGGTCATTTAACGTCCATAACTCAATTTTGAACTACAAGCACATGCTCCAGTGCACTAAAGTTGGTTGAAAAATAACATGTGTGTCCTCGGGTGAATTCCTAGGTCCCATGCAAGAACTGGGAATGAGAATCAAACATCTGGGCATCGTGGCTCGGCCGAGAACATTGAGAAACTTGTTTTTAAAATTCTTGTAAATCCAAAACATGCCTGAAAATCATGAAACTTGGCATGGTGTCATGTCATGGTACTATCATGTTGTGGTATATTTTATGGCCGAATAGAAACAAGTTTTTGTATAAGCTTTTTGCAAACCGGAGCTTCTCTCAAGAAGGCTCGTGGTTCTGAGAGGGAACGAGCCAGCTTTGTGTGCAAAACGATATACACTGCCCCCCCTTGATTTTCTTTACAGAGGCAACATAGAACTATATGAGTGTTGTGTTAAATTTTGGAATTATTCCAGGTTTGCTTAGCCTTTTTTATACATTAATTGAGTTTATGGACATTTAATGTGCATAATTCAAATTTGAACTACAAGCACATGCTCCGGTGCACCAAAGTTGGTTGAAAAGTCACGTGTGTATCTTCGAGTAAATTTATAGGTCCCATGCAAGAAATGGGAATGAAATTCAAACATTTAGGCATCATGGCTCGCCCAGAAACATTTAGAAACTTAGTTTTTTAATTCCTGTAAATCCAAATCTCGCCTGGAAATCATAAACTTGGCATGGTGTCATGACATGGCACTAACATGCTGTGGTAAAAAACTTGGCCGAATTGGAACAAGTTTTGGGTATAAGCTTCTTGCAAATCGGAGCTTCTCTCAAGAAGGCTCATGGTTCTGAGAGGGAACATGCCACCTTTGTGTGTGAAACATATACGTTGCCCCCCTCCCTTGATTTTTTTTACAAAGGCAACATAGAAATATATGAGTGTCATGTTAAATTTTGGAATTATTCCGGGTTCGTTTGGCCTTTTTTACACATTAATTGAGTTTCTAGACATTTAATGTGCATAATTCAAATTTGAACTACAAGCACATGCTCTAGTGCACCAACGTTGGTTGAAAAATCACATGTGTGTCCTCAGTTAAATTTCTAGGTCCCATGCAAGAAACGGGAATGAAATTCAAACATCGGGGCGTCATGGCTTGGCCGGGAACATTGAAAAACTTGGTTTTTTAATTCCTGTAAATCCAAAACTCGCCTGGAAATCATGAAACTTGGCATGGTGTCATCACATGGCACTAATATGCTATGGTAAAAAACTTGGCCAAATTGGAATAAGTTTTGGTATAAGCTTCGTGCAAACCGGAGATTCTCTCAAGAAGGCTCGTGGTTCTGAGAGGGAACATGCAACCTTTCTGTGCAAAATGATATACGCTGCCCCCCTTGATTTTCTTTATAGAGGTAACATAGAACTATATGACTGTCGTGTTAAATTTTGGGATTTGTCCGGGTTTGTTTGGACTTGTTTGTACATTAATTGAGTTTCGGTCATTTAACGTCCATAACTCAATTTTGAACTACAAGCACATGCTCCAGTGCACTAAAGTTGGTTGAAAAATAACATGTGTGTCCTCGGGTGAATTCCTAGGTTCCATGCAAGAAATGGGAATGAGAATCAAACATCTGGGCATCGTGGCTCGGCCGAGAACATTGAGAAACTTGTTTTTAAAATTCTTGTAAATCCAAAACACGCCTGAAAATCATGAAACTTGGCATGGTGTCATGTCATGGTACTATCATGCTGTGGTAAATTTTCTATCCGAATAGAAACAAGTTTTTGTATAAGCTTTTTGCAAACCGGAGCTTCTCTCTAGAAGGCTCGTGGTTCTGAGAGGGAACGAGCCACCTTTGTGTGCGAAATGATATACGCTGCCCCCCCCCCTTGATTTTCTATACAGAGGCAACATAGAACTATATGAGTGTCATGTTAAATTTGGAATTATTCCAGGTTTGCTTGGCCTTTTTTATACATTAATTGAGTTTCTGGACATTTAATGTGCATAATTCAAATTTGAACTACAAGCACATGCTCTGGTGCACCAAAGTTGGTTGAAAAATGACATGTGTGTCTTTGGGTAAATTTATAGGTCCCATGCAAGAAATGGGAATGAAATTCAAACATCTAGGCATCATGGCTCGCCCGGAAACATTTAGAAACTTGGTTTTTTAATTCCTGTAAATCCAAAACTCGCCTGGAAATCATAAACTTGGCATGGTGTCCTGACATGGCACGAACATGCTGTGGTAAAAAACTTGGCTGAATTGGAACAAGTTTTGGGTATAAGCTTCTTGCAAATCGGAGCTTCTCTCAAGAAGGTTCGTGGTTCTGAGAGGGAACTGTCACCTTTGTGTGTGAAACAATATATGCTGCCCCCATTGATTTTCTTTACAGAGGCAACATAGAACTATATGACTGTTGTGTTAAATTTGGGGATTTGTCCGGGTTCGTTTGGCCTTGTCTATACATTAATTGAGTTTCTGGTCATTTAATGTGCATAATTCAATTTTGAACTACAAGCACATGCTCCAGTGCACCAAAGTTGGTTGAAAAATAACATGTGTGTCCTCGGGTGAATTTCTAGGTCCCATGCAAGAAATGGGAATGAAATTCAAACATCTGGGTGTCATGGCTCAACCGAGAACATTGGGAAACTTGGTTTTAAAATTCTTGTAAATCCAAAACATGCCCGAAAATCATGAAACTTGGCATGGTGTCATGTCATGGTACTATCATGCCATGGTAAAAAACTTTGGCTGAATTGGAACAAGTTTTTGTATAAGCTTCTTGCAAACCGGAGCTTCTCTCAAGAAGGCTCGTGGTTCTGAGAGGGAACATGCAACCTTTGTGTGTGAAACGATATACGTTGCCCCCCTCCCTTAATTTTCGTTACAAAGGCAACATAGAACTATATGAGTGTCATATTAAATTTTGGAATTATTCCGGGTTCGTTTGGCCTTCTTTATACATTAATTGAGTTTCTGGTCATTTAATGTGCATAATTCAAATTTGAACTACAATCACATGCTCCAGTGCACCAAAGTTGGTTGAAAAATCACATGTGTGTCCTCGGGTAAATTTCTAGGTCCCATGTAAGAAATGGGAATGGAATTGAAACATTTGGGTGTCATGGCTCGGCCGGAAACGAGAAACTTTGTTTTTTAATTCCTGTAAATCCAAAACACACATGAAAATCATGTAACTTGGCTTGGTGTCATGACATGGCACCAGCATGCTGTGGTAATTTTGCTGTTCGATTTGCGAAGGGGAACACATTAACAATCAACAAAGTCATTTTGGAACAAGTGATGTCACGTTACAATCAGAAACACAATTATTATTGAAACCGTGGGCGTTCTACTTACCATTTACATACTGCCATGCGTCCCCTTTTCTTATTAGGTAGGAGGCGCCATGCAGGGTAGCTATTTGAGTACGGGAGGGGTGCAGTTAGACCCCTGCGCATGCTTATCGGGAGGAGAGCCCTTTGACCTCCATCTACCGCCCACCTCTCTCCCAAGGTCTCCATTAATGGCGCCCGGGCCCCTGTTTAATGGCGTGGCTATTTCTCACTCGACTGAGATTTAAGAGAGAGAAAACAAAATCTGAAAAGAAAATTGTGCACAGATCTTGATGTAAGATCCTACGGATCTATATAGCATCTACTGCGACTTATAGCAAGACTGGTGAATGTATATAAGGACAACGACAGTGGATAATAATTGTCTTACATATCTAGGAAGATAATTAAAAAAGCCACATGCGGCTACGCCCGAAATACACAAGGGCCAAAGAAGAAGGAAGACGCATACAACGACCTGGCTCGCTGATCTCTACTTTCTTGATGCGCTGCAAGTTGCGGAGAGTAGTTCTCGCAGCAAGCATGGATGATCTCTTTCATTAGTTTCATGTCCTTAATATGTTGCTCGGCAGCAACCACGGATTCCTCCACCAACCTTTCACGCTCGACGCGGAGCATGGCGTTCTCGTCCATAAGTTTCTTGACAATGACGCCCGTCCTCTTCAACAAGGCAGCGGTCTCTTCTGCCTGCTTCGCCCTTCCAGCGATCTTCGCCCTCAGCAGGTCGCGCTCGGCCCGGAGCTTCACATGGCCCTCCCCTACCTACCGGATGACGTCGGTAGCTTGTTCAAACGAGGCATTCATCTCGTCCTGCAGCTTCATCCAGCCAGAGATCTGATCCATCTGGCTATGGACAATCGCATGCATGCACTTGTAAGAGTCCTCGCCTTCCCGGGAGACATTTTTCCAGGTCGCCGCGGCGCGGGAAGACATCTCTGCTGCGTTCGCAGCATGACAGGACATCTATACTACTTCCGCAGCGCGACCCGACCAGTCTGCTACATCGACGGCACGACGGGACCTCCGTGCTGCTTCGGCGGTGTGGTGGGACCTCTATGCTGCTAGTTCCATGCGGCGGGACATGTCGGCTGCTTTCGCGGTGAGGCGGGACATCTCTCGTGCTTCCGCTTCCATGCTCGCCTCTCCCTGGTGGTAATCTCTCGACCCAGAACTCACGCTGGCCATGGCAGACAGAAGGGAACGATGCTCACTGACTTGTTTGCTTTTGTGGATGAGGAGTTGAGGAGGAATGTGCAGTCATCTTGGCATAGTAGTATTTATAACCGAGTACTAATACGCTCCTAAGTGGGAAACAATTTAGGTTGTGATTGGTGTGAACAGGTTTGCAATCAAATGTATCGGTGTGATCGGTGTGAACAGGAGTAGTAATTTGGAATGTGACAAGACGCAAGCTCATTGACGGTTCTAGTTTCGAAGTGCGACACTATTCCTGGATGGTGTAACATGGGCACGTGTTCTCGGCCGTGGTGTAGCTGTTTTGTAATATGCCATGGTACTTCTTTTTTTACTACTGTGGACGTGCAATAACTGGCACCGTCGGATACATATCTTACGGTTATTGGTGCGTTCGATAGGAATAGCCTCGTGGCGAACTATAGACTAGTCGTTTTTTCACAAGCATTACATCGACACATATCATCTCTCTCCCTCTTTCCCACGCACACACCTAGTCTCTCGGGACTTCTCACACGCACCATCTCTAGCTCCCAAGGTCGATGCCACCCACATACACTTGTACTCTGAGTTTAGTATGTTATACACGAAGAGAAGCGGTACATGCACGCACTCGTCCTCTCAGACACACGCATCTGCATCTATGAATTGTAGTGTTCTCAACCATCCGATGGGCTCTATCATAGGTTCCCGTTGCTACTTGGCCTTGAGATTGAGAAGTTTAAAACATGGAGGGTAAGCTAGAGGCGCGAGGTTTTGGTTAATGTGCGGGCCGCACATAGCACCAACATGACACGAGCTTCGTCTGCCTGGTGTGCAGTCGGGTGAGTACTACTACTACTACTAGTACTTTGATGTGTGGCGTCAACTCACACAAGGATGCAACACTTCCTGAACAAACAAGCATATAAGCTGTTTATACTTCTTACCCAAAGGATCTTTATATCCAACAGACACAAAATATCTATTCGACTATTGGAAATTACTTTAGCTGCTGATCTGATGTCGAAGTAATTGTTGTGTTGCCACCAAAACCCACCATCTCTTAAGCTAAAGTAGACCGAGCTAGCCCTA